>NC_069502.1:367981871-368281871 GCF_027579735.1 Bombina bombina
TGTCACCATATTTAATTATTAGGCTTCACACTTTAGCTATTTGTAATTATTCAAGATTCTAGATGCAATTTTTTAACTATTTAGACTACAATGAATACATTATTTATATTTGGCATTTAGAAGTCAATAGAAAAGTATTATCTAACTTATAATAATGCCACTTTTATATTTAAAAGATGAGAAAAATAGGAATGTGTGTGTGTATGTATATATATATATATATATATATATATATATATATATATATATATATTTCTTTCATGTAATTAGCAAGAGTCCATGAGCTAGTGACGTATGGGATATACATTCCTACCAGGAGGGGCAAAGTTTCCCAAACCTTAAAATGCCTATAAATACACCCCTCACCACACCCACAATTCAGTTTTACAAACTTTGCCTCCGATGGAGGTGGTGAAGTAAGTTTGTGCTAGATTCTACGTTGATATGCGCTCCGCAGCAAGTTGGAGCCCGGTTTTCCTCTCAGCGTGCAGTGAATGTCAGAGGGATGTGAGGAGAGTATTGCCTATTTGAATGCAGTGATCTCCTTCTACGGGGTCTATTTCATAGGTTCTCTGTTATCGGTCGTAGAGATTCATCTCTTACCTCCCTTTTCAGATCGACGATATACTCTTATATATACCATTACCTCTGCTGATTCTCGTTTCAGTACTGGTTTGGCTTTCTACAAACATGTAGATGAGTGTCCTGGGGTAAGTAAATCTTATTTTCTGTGACACTCTAAGCTATGGTTGGGCACTTTATTTATAAAGTTCTAAATATATGTATTCAAACATTTATTTGCCTTGACTCAGAATGTTCAACATTCCTTATTTTTCAGACAGTCTGTTTCATATTTGGGATAAATGCATTTGTTTCAATCATTTTTTCTTACCTTAAAAAATTTGACTTTTTCCCTGTGGGCTGTTAGGCTCGCGGGGGCAGAAAATGCTTCATTTTATTGCGTCATTCTTGGCGCGGACTTTTTTGGCGCAAAAATTTTTTTCTGTTTCCGGCGTCATACGTGTCGCCGGAAGTTGCGTCATTTTTTGACGTTTTTTTGCGTCAAAAATGTCGGCGTTCCGGATGTGGCTTCATTTTTGGCGCCAAAAGCATTTAGGCGCCAAATAATGTGGGCGTCTTTTTTTGGCGCTAAAAAATATGGGCGTCTTTTTTGTCTCCACATTATTTAAGTCTCATTATTTATTGCTTCTGGTTGCTAGAAGCTTGTTCACTGGCATTTTTTTCCCATTCCTGAAACTGTCATTTAAGGAATTTGATCAATTTTGCTTTATATGTTGTTTTTTCTATTACATATTGCAAGATGTTCCACGTTGCAACTGAGTCAGAAGATACTTCAGGAAAATCACTGCACAGTGCTGGAGCTACCAAGCTAAGTGTATCTGCTATAAACTTTTGGTATCTGTTTCTCCAGCTGTTATTTGTATTGCATGTCATGTCAAACTTATTAATGCAGATAAAATTTCCTTTAGTACTGTTACATTACCTGTTGCTGTTCCGTCAACATCTAATTTTCAGAGTGTTCCTGATAACATAAGAGATTTTATTTTTTAAATCCATTAAGAAGGCTATGTCTGTTATTTCTCCTTCTAGTATACATAAAAGTCTTTTAAAACTTCTCTTTTTTCAGATGAATTTTTAAATGAACATCATCATTCTGATACTGATAATGGTTCTTCTGGTTCAGAGGTTTCTGTCTCAGAGGTTGATGCTGATAAATCTTTGTATTTATTCAAGATGGAATTTATTCGTTCTTTACTTAAAGAAGTGTTATTTGCATTAGAAATAGAGGATTCTGGTCCTCTTGATACTAAATGTAAACGTTTAAATAAGGTTTTTAAATCTCCTGTAGTTATTCCAGAAGTGTTTTATCTCCCTGATGCTATTTCTGAAGTAATTTCCAGGGAATGGAATAATTTGGGTAATTTATTTACTCCTTCTAGACGTTTAAGCAAATTATATCCTGTGCCATCTGACAGATTAGAGTTTTTTGGGACAAAAATCCCTAAGGTTATGGGGCTGTCTCTACTCCTGCTAATGTACTACTATTCCTACGGCAGATAGTACTTCATTTAAGGATCCTTTAGATAGGAAAATTGAATCCTTTCTAAGAAAAGCTTACTTATGTTCAGGTAATCTTCTTAGACCTGATATATTTTTAGCGGATGTTGCTGCAGCTTCAACTTTTTGGTTAGAAGCTTTAGCGCAACAAGTAACAGATCATAATTTTATAGCATTATTATTATTCTATAACATGCTAATAATTTTATTGGTGATACCATCTTTTGATATCATTAGAGTTGATGTCAGGTATATGTCTCTAGCTATTTTAGCTAGAAAAGCTTTATGGATTAAACTTGGAATGCTGACATGTCTTCTAAGTCAACTTTGCTTTCCCTTTCTTTCCAGGGTAAATAATCATTTTCGTTCCTTTCCTCACAACAAGGAACAAAAGCCTGATCCTTCATCCTCAGGAGCGGTATCAGTTTGGAAACTATTTCCAGTTTGGAATATATCCAAGCCTTATAGAAACCTATAGCCAGCTCCTAAGTACCTATGAAGGTGCGGCCCTTATTCCAGCTCAGCTGGTATGGGGCAGATTACGTTTTCTTCAAAGAAATTTGGATCAATTCCGTTCTCAATCTCTGGTTTCAGAAACATTGTTTCAGAAAGGTACAGAATTGGCTTCAAGTTAAGGCCTCCTGCTAAGAGATTCTTTTCTTTCCCGTGTCCCAGTTAACACAGCAAAGGCTCAGCATTTCTGAAATGTGTTTCAGATCTAGAGTTGGCTGGAGTATTTATGCCAGTTCCAGTTCTGGAACAGGGGCTGGGGTTTTATTTTATCTCTTCATTGTACCAAAGAAGGTCAATTCCTTCAGACCAGTTCCGGATCTATCATTATTGAATCGTTATGTTAGGATACCAACATTCAAGATGGTTACTGTAGGACTATCCTGCCTTTTGTTTAGCAAGGGCATTATATGTCTACAATAGATTTACAGGATGTGTATCTGCATATTCCGATTCATCCAGATCACTTTTAGTGTCTGGGATTCTCTTTTTAGACAAGCATTACCAGTTTTGTGGCTCTACCGTTTGGCCTAGCCTCAGTTCCAAGAATTTTTTTCAAAGGTTCTCGGTGCCCTTCTTTCTGTAATCAGAGAATAGGGTTTTGGTATTTCCTTATTTGGACGATATCTTGGTACTTGCTCAGTCTTCTCATTTTCGAAGAATCTCATACGAATCGACTTGTCTTGTTTCTTCAAGTTCATGGTTGGAGGATCAATTTACCAATCAGTTCATTGATTCCTCAGACAAGGGTAACCTTTTTAGGTTTCTAGATAAATTCAGTGTCTATGACTCTGTCCTTGTCAGACAAGAGAAGTTTAACATTGATGTCAGCTTGTCAAAACCTTCAGTCACAATCATTCCCTTTGGTAGCCTTATGCATGGAAATGTTGGGTCTTAGGACTGCCGCATCAGATGCGATCTCCTTTGCTCGTTTTTCACATGCGACCTCTTCAGCTCTGTATGCTGAACCAATGGTGCAGGGATTACTCAAAGATATCTCAATTAATATCTTTAAACCGATTTTACGACACTCTCTGACATGGTGGACAGATCACCATCGTTTAGTTCAGGGGGCTTCTTTGTTCTTCCGACCTGGACTATAATCTCAACAGATGCAAGTCTTACAGGTTGGGGAGCTGTGTGGGGGTATCTGACGGCACAAGGGGTTTGGGAATCTCAGGAGGTGAGATTTCCGATCAATATTTTGGAACTCCGTGCAATTTTCAGAGCTCTTCAGTCTTGGCCTCTTCTGAAGAGAGAGTTGTTCATTTGTTTTCAGATAGACAATGTCACAACTGTGGCATACATCAATCATCAAGGAGGGACTCACAGTCCTCTGGCTATGAAAGAAGTATCTCGAATTTTGGTTTGGGCGGAATCCAGCTCCTGTCTAATCTCTGCGGTTCATATCCCAGGTATGGACAATTGGAAAGCGGATTATCTCAGTCGCCAAACGTTGCATCCGGGCGAATGGTCTCTTCACCCAGAGGTATTTCTTCAGATTGTTCAAATGTGGGAACTTCCAGAAATAGATCTGATGGCTTCTCATCTAAACAAGAAACTTCCCAGGTATCTGTCCAGATCCCGGGATCCTCAGGCGGAGGCAGTGGATGCATTATCACTTCCTTGGAAGTATCATCCTGCCTATATCTTTCCGCCTCTAGTTCTTCTTCCAAGAGTAATCTCCAAGATTCTGAAGGAATGCTCGTTTGTTCTGCTGGTAGCTCCGGCATGGCCTCACAGGTTTTGGTATGCGGATCTTGTCCGGATGGCCTCTTGCCAACCGTGGACTCTTCCGTTAAGACCAGACCTTTTGTCTCAAGGTCCTTTTTTCCATCAGGATCTGAAATCCTTAAATTTAAAGGTATGGAGATTGAACGCTTGATTCTTGGTCAAAGAGGTTTCTCTGACTCTGTGATTAATACTATGTTACAGGCTCGTAAATCTGTATCCAGAGAGATATATTATAGAGTCTGGAAGACTTATATTTCTTGGTGTCTTTCTCATCATTTTTCTTGGCATTCTTTTAGAATACCGAGAATATTACAGTTTCTTCAGGATGGTTTAGATAAGGGTTTGTCCGCAAGTTCCTTGAAAGGTCAAATCTCTGCTCTTTCTGTTCTTTTTCACAGTAAGATTGCTATTTCTTCCTGATATTCATTGTTTTGTACAAGCTTTGGTTCGTATAAAGCCTGCCATTAAGTCAATTTCTCCTCCTTGGAGTTTGAATTTGGTTCTGGGGGCTCTTCAAGCTCCTCCATTTGAACCTATGCATTCATTGGATATTAAATTACTTTCTTGGAAAGTTTTGTTCCTTTTGGCCATCTCTTCTGCCAGAAGAGTTTCTGAATTATCTGCTCTTTCTTGTGAGTCTCCTTTTCTGATTTTTCATCAGGATAAGGCGGTGTTGCGAACTTCTTTTGAATTTTTACCTAAGTTGTGAATTCCAACAACATTAGTAGAGACATTGTGGTTCCTTCATTATATCCTAATCCTAAGAATTCTAAGGAGAAATCGTTGCATTCTTTGGATGTTATTAGAGCATTGAAATATTATGTTGAAACTACTAAGTCTTTCCGAAAGACTTCTAGTTTATTTGTTATCTTTTCCGGTTTTAGAAAGGCCAGAAAACTTCTGCCATTTCTTTGGCATCTTGGTTGAAATCTTTAATTCATCTTGCCTATGTTGAGTCGGGTAAGACTCCGCCTCATAGGATTACAGCTCATTCTACTAGGTCAGTTTCTACTTCCTGGGCGTTTAGGAATGAAGCTTCGGTTGATCAGATTTGCAAAGCGGCAACTTGGTCCTCTTTGCATACTTTTACCAAATTCTACCATTTTGTTGTATTTTCTTCTTCTGAAGCAGTTTTTGGTAGAAAAGTACTTCAGGCAGCGGTTTCAGTTTTTCATTAAACTTTATTTTGGGTGTGGATTATTTTCAGCAGGAATTGGCTGTCTTTATTTTATCCCTCCCTCTCTAGTGACTCTTGTGTGGAAAGATCCACATCTTGGGTAGTCATTATCCCATACGTCACTAGCTCATAGACTCTTGCTAATTACATGAAAGAAAACATAATTTATGTAAGAACTTACCTGATAAATTCATTTCTTTCATATTAGCAAGAGTCCATGAGGCCCGCCCTTTTTTGTGGTGGTTATGATTTTTTTGTATAAAGCACAATTATTCCAATTCCTTATTTTATATGCTTTCGCACTTTTTTCTTATCACCCCACTTCTTGGCTATTCGTTAAACTGAATTGTGGGTGTGGTGAGGGGTGTATTTATAGGCATTTTAAGGTTTGGGAAACTTTGCCCCTCCTGGTAGGAATGTATATCCCATACGTCACTAGCTCATGGACTCTTGCTAATATGAAAGAAATGAATTTATCAGGTAAGTTCTTACATAAATTATGTTATATATATATATATATATATATATATATATATATATATACTGTGTGTGTGTGTGTGTGTATATATATATATATATATATATATATATATATATATATATATATATATACTGTGTGTGTGTGTGTGTGTGTATGTATGTGTATATATATATATATATATATATATATATATATATATATATATATATATATATATATATATATATATATATATATATATATATATATATATATATACATCCAAAATATAACTTTATCTTAAGGTGCATTACTTTTTATATTCAGACTTGTATTGCTATTTATTATTGTAAGTGATTTAGCCATATTATTTACTAATTGTCTCATGTTAATTTTGCTATGCATTTTAAAGATAAGGCAAATAAAGGCTGCTTGCTTCCTGTTTTTTTGCATCCTTGTGTGATGCAATCATAATGTAAATAATGGAAATAGGAAAGATTAGTAAATACAAAAATCAAATAGTTTTCATTTTGTCTAGTTAGGGTTGAACAAAGAGAAATGATAAACTTTTGCTATTTTCACTTATAAATATGGCTCCCACACAATCTGCAATTGAATGCAAATTTGCACAAGTAGTTGGCACTCCCAGATGAAATAATGAACACAAATAAGAACGCCGTTGCTCCTGTATTAATGTGTATGCCTATTAGGGTTTCTGAAGAGACATTATTTTTTAGGAAGAAAAAAAAAATATATATATATATATATATAAATATATAGGTTCTCATGCATACTTTTCAAAAGCTATTTATGTTGCATGATAGCGTTGAAATGTGAAATATTGAATAAAGAGCATGTATAAACAGTGCAATCTTTGTTAAAAGTGATGACTGGAAAATGTCTAAAACCGTGAATCCTTTACATTGCAAATACAGGTGGATTTCTCTGTTTTAGTGTATTTGCCAATGATGTACATACAGTTCATGCTTTAAGTAACTGTGATTGTTATTACATAACTCAAAACAGTCCTCTACCTCACAAGAAATTTAACAGGCAGTTTTTTTATGGGTTGAAACAAAACAAAATGCATTTATCTGGTCAGTCAGTTTACAGAATGTGGAATAATATATTGCAACATTACATACTGTGCTTTCTGCTTATACCTCAAAATGTATTTTTGTGCTGTTTTCCATTGTCATTCCCTGTAAATATTAAATACCAATGGTGGATTAAAATATTAATAAATACTTCTGTGAGTTTCTTTCTGTTTTTGGGGATTGTGCTAGTCCAACTATTTTTCCTTCAATTTAATTGAGATTGCAGAATGAATTACCTTTCTGCTTTACGTACCACATAATAACAGCGGATGTCCGCTCCTGAGAGGGAAAACCAATAAGAAAACAAGCAACTGTATCCTTTTGTATACGGAGTAATAATACAGCAGCAGTCAGTCAATACAGAGGCATAGAAAAATATCACCTGCTTCTATGCAAAACACAATGTATTACGTTGTAAAATAAAGATAACCTAACTAACCAACGATAAACGGATGATAGAATGCATCAAGCAGCAGGCCAATAACACATGAAACACAACTCAAAAATTAATATGGGAACAGATAGTCACTTTTGTTATCTGTGTTTAAAAAGTATATGTCTCCAGTCTGCATGTGTTTAGAAAGTATATGTCTCCAGTCTGCAAGTGTTTAGAAAGTATATGTCTCCAGTCTGCAAGTGTTTAAAAAGTATATGTCTCCAGCCTGCATGTGTTTAAAAAGTATATGTCTCCAGCCTGCATGTGTTTAAAAAGTATATGTCTCCAGCCTGCATGTGTTTAAAAAGTATATGTCTCCAGCCTGCGTGTGTTTAAAAAGTATATGTCTCCAGCCTGCGTGTGTTTAAAAAGTATATGTCTCCAGCCTGCGTGTGTTTAAAAAGTATATGTCTCCAGCCTGCGTGTGTTTAAAAAGTATATGTCTCCAGCCTGCATGTGTTTAAAAAGTATATGTCTCCAGCCTGCATGTGTTTAAAAAGTATATGTCTCCAGCCTGCATGTGTTTAAAAAGTATATGTCTCCAGCCTGCATGTGTTTAAAAAGTATATGTCTCCAGCCTGCATGTGTTTAAAAAGTATATGTCTCCAGCCTGCATGTGTTTAAAAAGTATATGTCTCCAGCCTGCATGTGTTTAAAAAGTATATGTCTCCAGCCTGCAAGTGTTTAAAAAGTATATGTCTCCAGCCTGCAAGTGTTTAGAAAGTATATGTCTCCAGCCTGCATGTGTTTAAAAAGTATATGTCTCCAGCCTGCATGTGTTTAGAAAGTATATGTCTCCAGCCTGCATGTGTTTAAAAAGTATATGTCTCCAGCCTGCATGTGTTTAAAAAGTATATGTCTCCAGCCTGCATGTGTTTAAAAAGTATATGTCTCCAGCCTGCATGTGTTTAAAAAGTATATGTCTCCAGCCTGCAAGTGTTTAGAAAGTATATGTCTCCAGCCTGCATGTGTTTAAAAAGTATATGTCTCCAGCCTGCATGTGTTTAAAAAGTATATGTCTCCAGCCTGCATGTGTTTAAAAAGTATATGTCTCCAGCCTGCATGTGTTTAAAAAGTATATGTCTCCAGCCTGCATGTGTTTAAAAAGTATATGTCTCCAGCCTGCATGTGTTTAAAAAGTATATGTCTCCAGCCTGCATGTTTTTAAAAAGTATATGTCTCCAGTCTGCATGGAGTTTTATGGGCTTAGGTTGGTATTTAAAAAGAAAATGTTCTGGTGTAAAAGTTATATTTCTTCTATAAGGTACGACGAGTCCACGGATTCATCCTTTACTTGTGGGATATTATCCTCCTGCTAACAGGAAGTGGCAAAGCTGAGCTGTCTATATAGCTCCTCCCTTAGCTCCACCCCAGTCATTCTCTTTGCCTACTCTAAGTACTAGGAAGGGTAAAGTGAAAGAGGTGATAAAATATTAGTTTTTTATTTCTTCAAGCAAGAGTTTATTTTAAATGGTACCGGTGTGTACTATTTACTCTCAGGCAGCAGATGGATGAAGACTTCTGCCTGGAGGCTGATGATCTTAGCATTTGTCACTAAGATCCAGAGCAGTTCCCACAGAATGCTGAGGAGTACAAGAAACTTCAATGTGAGGAACGTTTTCATTCTATATAGCAGGGAGGTATGTTCAGTCATTTTATCTGGAGAGACTGTGTTATTTCAGAAAGGCTGACAGTATCCCCATGAGGGTAAGGTTAAGCAGTAATCTTAAAGAGAAGAGGGGTATTACTAAGCTTGCATACAGGGGCTTATAAAAAATGGTTGACACTGAGTTTGAATGTTTGTGGACAAACGTTTTTTTGAACTGGGAGTGTTGGGCCAAAAATCGAAGCTTTAACCCCGTTTTTTCAATCCCTGAGGGCAGGTAGGCACCACAGCAGGGCTGTGGCGAGGTGCAGCGGGTGTTTTGTCCGGATTTAGGCCTTATTAACTATCCAGTTTTGCACAGTAAAGGGTTAACTGTTCCTTTCTTTGTGGGGCAATCTCAGCTGCATTATTTGTATATTATATCAAAAAATTGAAATGATTGGTGTATTTTAAAGCAGTTTTGCAAAACGTGTATGCTTTTTTTCTCTTAAAGGCGCAGTACCGTTTTTTAAGATTATTTTTCACTAAATAAAGTGTTTTTCAAGCTTGTTTGTGGTCATTACTAGCCTGTTCAACATGTCTGACAGTGAGGAAAGCCAATGTTCAATGTGTTTGGAAGCCATTGTGGAACCCCCACTTAAAATGTGTCCCTCATGCACTGAAAGGGCAATAAATTGCAAAGAACATATTTTAGCTGATAAAAGTATGTCGCAGGATGATTCTCAGTCAGAAGGGAATCCTGTTATGCCATCTAATTCTCCCCAAGTGTCACAACCATTAACGCCCGCACAAGCGACGGCAAGTACTTCTAGTGCGTCTAATTCTTTCACCCTGCAAGATATGGCCGCAGTTATGAATACTACCCTCCCAGAGGTTTTATCTAAGCTGCCTGGGTTGCAGGGGAAGCCCAGTAGGTCTGGTGTGGGAGTAAATGCTGAGCCCTCTGACGCTTTACTAGCCATATCCGATGTACCCTCACAATGTTCTGAGTTGGGGGTGAGGGATTTGCTGTCTGAGGGAGAGATTTCTGATTCAGGAAATATGTTCCCTCAGACAGACTCAGATATGACAGCTTTTAAATATAAACTAGAACACCTCCGCTTGTTACTCAGGGAGGTTTTAGCGACTCTGGATGATTGTGACCATATTGTAGATCCAGAGAAATTGTGTAAAATGGACAGATATCTTGAGGTTCCTGCCTACACTAATGTTTTTCCGGTCCCTAAGAGAATTTTGGACATTGTTGCTAAGGAGTGGGATAGACCAAGTATACCCTTTTCTCTCCCTCCTACTTTTAAGAAAATGTTTCCCATATCAGACACCATGCGGGATTCGTGGCAGACGGTCTCTAAGGTGGAGGGAGCTATTTCTACCCTGGCTAAGCGTACAACTATACCTATTGAGCACAGTTGTGCTTTCAAAGATCCTATGGATAAAAAATTAGAGGGTCTCCTAAAGAAAATATTTATTCATCAGGGTTTTCTTCTGCAACCTATAGCGTGCATTGTTCCTGTAACTACTGCAGCTGCTTTTTGGTTCGAGGCTCTTGAGGAGGCTCTTCAGGTTGAGACACCATTAGATGATATTCTGGATAGAATTCGGGCTCTCAAGCTAGCTAATTCTTTCATTACAGATGCCGCTTTTCAACTGGCTAAATTAGCGGCAAAGAATTCAGGTTTTGCCATTTTAGCGCGTAGAGCGTTATGGCTTAAGTCCTGGTCTGCAGACGTGTCATCAAAATTGAAGCTTTTAGCCATCCCTTTCAAGGGTAAGACCCTATTCGGGCCTAAACTGAAAGAGATCATTTCAGACATCACTGGAGGAAAACGCCATGCCCTTCCTCAGGATAAGACAAATAAGATGAGGACCAAACAAAATAATTTTCGTTCCTTTTGAAACTTCAAAGGTGGTCCCTCTACCTCCCCCCTGCTGCAAAGCAGGTGGGGAATTTTGCTCAATCCAATTCACTCTGGAGACCTAACCAGACTTGGAACAAAGGTAAACAGGCCAAGAAGCCCGCTGCTGCCACCAAGACAGCATGAAGGGGCAGCCCCCGATCCGGCACCGGATCTAGTAGGAAGCAGACTTTCTCTCTTTGCTCAGGCTTGGGCAAGAGACGTTCAGGACTCCTAGGTTTTAGAAATTGTGACCCAGGGGTATCTTCTAGACTTTAAAGATTCCCCTCCAAGGGGGAGATTCCATCTTTCTCAATTGTCTGTAAACCAGACAAAAAGAGAGGCGTCCTTATGCTGTGTAGAAGACCTATATACCATGGGAGTAATCTACCCAGTTCCAAAAACAGAACAGGGGCAGCTGTTTTACTCCAATCTGTTTGTGGTTCCCAAAAAAGAGGGAACATTCAGACCAATTTTAGATCTCAAGCTCCTAAACAAATTCCTCAGAGTCCCATCCTTCAAGATGGAGACCATTCGGACTATTTTACCAATGTTCCAGGAGGGTCAATATATGACCACCGTGGATTTAAAGGATGCGTATCTGCACATCCCTATCCACAAAGATCATCATCAGTTTCTCAGGTTCGCCTTTCTGGACAAGCATTACCAGTTTGTGGCTCTTCCCTTCGGGTTGGCCACAGCTCCCAGAATTTTCACAAAGGTGCTAGGGTCCCTTCTGGCGGTCCTAAGGCCGTGGGGCATAGCAGTGGCGCCTTATCTGGACGATATCTTAATTCAGGCTTCAACTTACCAACTAGCCAAATCTCACACTGACATCGTGTTGGCTTTTCTAAGATCTCACGGGTGGAAGGGGATCGTAGAAAAGAGTTCACTTACCCCCTCACAAGAGTTCCTTTCCTGGGAACTCTGATAGATACGGTAGACATGAAAATTTTTTCTGACGGAGGTCAGGAAATCAAAGATTTTAACCACCTGCTGAGCTCTTCATTCCATTCCTCGGCCGTCAGTGGTTCAGTGTATGGAGGTAATCGGACTAATGGTAGCAGCAATGGACATAGTTCCGTTTGCTCGCTTGCATCTCAGACCACTGCAACTATGCATGCTCAAACAGTGGAATGGGGATTATGCAAATTTATTTCCTCAGATAAATCTGGATCAAGAGACCAGAGACTCTCTTCTTTGGTGGTTGTCACAGCATCATCTGTCCCGGGGAATGTGTTTCCGCAGGCCAGCATGGGTCATAGTGACGACGGACGCCAGCCTATTGGGCTGGGGTGCAGTCTGAAATTCCCTGAAAGCACAGGGAGTGTGGACTCAGGAGGAGGCTCTCCTCCCGATAAATATTCTAGAATTGAGAGCGATATTCAACGCGCTTCAGGTGTGGCCTCAGCTGGCTTCGGCCAGATTCATAAGATTCCAGTCGGACAATATCACGACTGTAGCATATATCAATCATCAGGGGGGAACAAAGAGTTCTCTAGCGATGATAGAGGTTACCAAAATAATTCGTTGGGCAGAGACTCACTCTTGCCATCTATCAGCAATCTATATCCCAGGAGTGGAGAACTGGGAAGCGGATTTTCTAAGTCGTCAGACTTTTCATCCGGGGAGGGGGAACTCCATCCGGAGGTGTTTGCACAATTGATTCATCAATGGGGCACACCAGAATTGGATCTGATGGCGTCTTGTCAGAACGCCAAACTTCCTTGTTACGGGTCCAGATCAAGGGATCCTCAAGCAGCACTGATAGATGCTCTAGCAGTACCTTGGTCGTTCAACATGGCTTATGTGTTTCCGCCATTTCCTGTCCTCCCTCGTCTGATTGCCAGAATCAAACAGGAGAGAGCTTCGGTGATTTTGATAGTACCTGCATGGCCACGCAGGACTTGGTATGCAGACCTGGTGGACATGTCATCTCTACCTCCATGGACACTGCCACTGAGACGGGACCTTTTCGTTCCAGCATCCAAATCTAGTTTCTCTGCGACTGACTGCCTGGAGATTGAACGCTTGATTTTATCCAAGCGGGGATTCTCTGAGTCGGTCATAGATACCTTGATTCAATCTCGAAAGCATGTCACTAGGAAGATTTATCATAAGATATGGCATAAATATCTTTATTGGTGTGAATCCAAAGGCTACTCATGGAGTAAGATCAGGATTCTGTCCTTTCACCAAGAAGGATTGGAGAAGGGGTTTTCAGCTAGTTCCCTAAAGAGACAGATATCTGCTTTGTCAATTTTTCTGCACAAGCGTCTGGCAGATGTTCCAGACGTTCAGTCGTTTTGTCAGGCTTTAGTTAGAATCAAGCCTGTGTTTAAACCTGTTGCTCCGCCATGGAGTTTGAATTCAGTTCTTAAAGTTCTTCAAGGGGTTCCGTTTGAACCTATGCATTCCATAGATATTAAGCTTCTATCTTGGAAAGTTCTGTTTTTAGTTGCTATCTCTTCGGCTCGAAGAGTTTCTGAACTATCTGCATTGCAATGCGACTCGCCTTATCTTGTTTTTCATTCTGATAAGGTGGTTTTGTGTACCAAACCTGGATTTCTTCCTAAGGTTGTTACTAATAAGAATATATAATAATCAGGAAATTGTTGTTCCTTCCCTGTGTCCTAATCCTTCCTCTAAGAAGGAGCGTTTGTTGCACAACTTGGACGTGGTTCGTGCTTTGAAGTTTTACTTGTAAGCGACCAAAGATTTCCGTCAAACATCTTCTCTGTTTGTTGTCTATTCTGGAAAGCATAGGGGTCAAAAAGCTACGGCTACCTCTTTCTTTTTGGCTGAAAAGCATCATCCGTTTGGCATACGAGACTGCTGGACAGCAGCCTCCTGAAAGAATTACAGCTCACTCTACTAGAACGGTGGCTTCCATATGGGCTTTTAAAAATGATGCTTCTTTTTTTTTTTTTTTTTCCAAAACACATTTGGCACATGTTGATAACTTAATTTATGGATAAGCTTTTATCACCTAGTTTGCACGCAATGCCAGCAAAAATGAGAGACAGGAAACCCAGGAATAGCCTGGAGCCTAACTCTGAACCAAGACCAGAGACAAGTAGCTTAAGCATAAATAAAGCAGACATTGAGGAAATATCCAAACAAGTTGCCCATCTGCTACTTCCACAATTTTAACTAATTAAATCGGAGATTTCCACATTGTCTGCTGAAATGAAAAACTTACCACAAGGCTATCAGAAGCCGAAACTAGATTATCAGACATTGAGGACTCTTCGTACAAATTAGAGCAACTTAGTCAACAACATAGTACACAAATTGAGGAACTTAGTGAGAAAATTGAAGATCTTGAGGATAGATCGCGTACAAATAATTTAAAAATAATTGGCCTTCCAGAGATTCCCGCTTATCAGGATCTTAGTCATTTTGCAGCCATAACATTACCACAACTTCTGGGGATTAACCATCAAACACAGTCTATCCAGGTGGAGAGAGACCATTGGATGGGAAGCTTTAGACAACTATCTGAGGATACTCCACAGAAGCGCCCTATTATGGTGAAATATTTAAATTTTCAAGATAAAACTAATATTTTAAGGGCTTATAGAAAGATTCAAAACTTGGAAATAGATCAGAATAAAATTTTATTGTTTCAGGATTACTCTGTACAGACATCTAATAAGCGGAAGGCAATGGCTCCATTCTGTACCACTTTAATCAATCGAGGTCTTTCAGCTAGGCTAATTTACCCTGCTAAAATTAAGCTTTTTATTAACAATTAAACAATCATGCTAAATACACCTCTTGAGGCCAAGACTTGCGTAGATCAATACAAACGGGGCAATAGTTAAAGGATCAGGGGGATGATGCATGCGCTTAATGGCGCAAGATATAAATAACCCCATTCTTCTTAATATTTTTATGACAAGGTGGAATAGGAGGATAAAGTATTCATATAGGTCTCTTCTATGCATACTTATATATGGCGTGGGAGGGGGGGGGATCCCATTTTCTTTTTTCCTTTCCCCCTTTTTTTTTTTTTTTTTTTTTTTGTGTTTAGTCTGTAGGTACATGATATATGTTGAAATAAAATGTCTTTTTTTGAAGGTTATGTCATGGAATGTGGGCGGTATTACAAACCCGATTAAACGTAAAAGAATATTAACACATTTAAACAAGTGCAGGGCAGATATAAATTTCTTACAGGAAACACATTTGTCCGAACAAGAGCATAAAAAGCTAAAAGTTAATTGGGTCCAGGAGGTTATTTTTACCCCGTGTGCTTCTTGTAAACGTGGGGTAGCTATATTATTCAGGAAAAACCTGGAGTATGAAATTATTTCCCAGGAGTTAGATCCGGGTGAACGCTATATTATTATGAAAGTAAAAATTGGATCACTCATTTACACTATATGTAATGTGTATGGTCCTAATAACTATGACGAGTCATTTTGGGTAAAACTGAAGGTCAAATTGTTTAATTATACGGATACTATTATGATAGTGGCAGGCGACTTTAACCTTGCCTTTAACAGTATAGATCGACTGCAGACCAATAAATTAAAGCCAACTAGAATTCCTCATAAAATAACCAGAATCCTTAGAACTTTCTGTAATGCTCTTCAACTTCGGGATATCTGGCGACATAAGAACCCCAATATAAGTGCATACACATGCGAATCTAAACACCACAGAACGTTCTCGCGTATTGATTTTTTTTTGGGCTCAGACAGGGCACTGGGAAATTGCACTAATGCGCAGATAGGTGACATTATCATATCTGATCACGCCCCTATATCTTTAGAAATTAAGCTAGCTAGCACCACCCTTGAACCAGCTAGAGGTTATACTTTTCCACGTTATTTAACCAGTAACAATGAGTTTCAAAAACATATTCATGCAACTTGGCGAGAATATAGGTTACAGAATAGCTCCTACAACCATAAGGCAGAGACCTATTTGGAAACAGCTAAAGCGGTGATAAGGGGTGAGATTAAAAAAATACACATGCAGGATTAGGGCCAAAGCATGTTTAAGAGAAAGGGAGTTATCTAATTATCTTAGAAACACCTACAATCTGTATATCACTGAACCTAACCAGCAGAACTGGCAGAAATACTGTTAAGCTAAACAAGAATGGGATAATATATCTCTTCAGAAAGCTATGACTCAGGAAAGTCAGCAAAGGGCTAGGTTTTATAGATTTGGCAGCAAGGTAGGTAAACTACTAGCAAACTGCGTGAAGATGTATCAAGCACACAAAAGTATAAAAGCTATAAAGATAGGGGGGGATAAGATTAACGGAGTCGGATGACATAAAGACCGGGTTTCATGAATTTTTCAAGAGATTATACAGCGACCCGCAGATAGATATGCAGAACAAAGAGAAGTTTTGGGGAAAAATTCAGGTTCCAACACTGTCCCGACATGATGTAGAAAATCTCAACCAACCCATCACCAATATAGAAGTATTACAAGCTATAGATAGACTTAGGTGGGGTTCCGAACTGTACAAAATTTTGAGGGAAGAGGTTACACCATCCTTAGTGAATTTATTTAACGATTATCTATGTAAGGGCAAGGTACCTTCTAAATATTTCACTGCATCAAAAATTATTTTGATCCCAAAAAAGGGAAAGGATCCGGAAATAATTGACTCATACCGCCCTATATCACTCCTAAATGCGGATTACAAAATATTTACCGCAATTCTGGCTTACAGGCTTAAATCTATACTTGGATCCCTGATACATGTGGACCAGGTCGGCTTTATGGCACAGCGGAATTCAATGGCCAGCATTAGGAAAAAAAATTTGTTAATAAATTTTCTGCACTCTAATAAGACCCACTGCCAGTCTGACTCAGCTATTCTATCTCTTGATGCCCAAAAAGCATTTGACTCGATTACATGGGATCACTTATTTCATACGATGAAACAGTTTGGGTTTAGAGGGCACTTCCCTACCTGTATTAGGGCACTCTATTCAAATGCATCGTCAGCGTTACTGGTAAATGGCTCACTCACAGATCATTTTAATATTAGGACTGGTACTCGTCAAGGATGTCCGATCTCGCCACTTTTATTTAACCTGGCATTAGAACCTTTAGCATTAATGTTAAAAACACAGCTAGCGGGGGTTAGTTTAGGTGATAAATTTCTTAAAGTATTGTTATACGCAGATGATGTATTACTCTTTCTTAATGATCCGCAATCCGAGATCCCCCGCATTTTGGAGATTATAGATATATTCAGTTCATTTACGGGTTATAAAATTAATATCAATAAGTCTGATCTACTCTGGTTAAACCCACTTCCACAATTGAATTATGTGCCCCCATTTAATGTTGCAGATCATTACATTACCTACCTAGGTATCAGAATTAGTAGAAACCCATCGGACTGGTACGAACTTAACTTTGCACCACTTTTAAACAAAATAGAAGCAGACTTAATGAATTGGGCGAAAATACCCTTATCACTAACGGCGAAAATTAATTTAGTTAAGATGACTATCCTACCAAAATTATTATATACTATGCAAAATACTCCTATTATACTAACAAAAAAGGATATTAAGTTTTTGGACAATCGACTTAGGATATTTTTATGGGGTACGGGTAGGAAAAGGATCTCGCTTGATAAATTGGCACATCTCAGACAATTTGGTGGGCTAGCATTTCCTATATTTTCACTCTATAATAATATTTGTTTGGCTAAGGTAGCCATGGATTGGATTACGGATAGATCTTATGTTGCTTTTCTTGAAGTTGAGCAAAAATTAGTTTCTCCCTTTTCATTAATAGCTTTATTACACTGTCCCATTAAGGCGCTTCCAAATAAGCTTAAGAATAGATGTACAATAGTGAATGTCATTAAAGCATGGCAGCACATTCGACTACGCATGAATGATAATCCTCGGATCTCGGATCTAGTTCCTATTATTAAGAATCCTTGCTTTAGTCCTGGCTTAAATAATAAAGTATTCAATAGATGGGCGGCACAAGGTCTCACTCATTTATCTCATTTTCGAGACTCTGAGAACTCTAATATACATACATTTGCTTTTCTCAAATCTAAGTATCAACTTATGAATAGAGATTTCTATGCGTACCTACAAGTTCGGCATTGGTATAATGAAATATCTCAAAATCAAAATGGACAATGGCTTCACCCTGGTATAAGAATGGGCCTGTCCCTATATAAAGCGGGAAAACACTCCAGTAGTTACTGGTATAGACTAATATTAGTACAGGTAGGGGAAGCCAATCTCGCAAGAATCCATGCCAAATGGTTTTGTGATATCCAAACAGTAGATATTGCCCAGATGAAACTTAGTATAACAGCGGTCGAACAAGCTACACTATCGGCTGCCTGGCGCGAATCACATTTTAAAATTTTAAATCGTATATACATATCCCCTGCAGATATAAATAAATGGTATGGCCAATCATCAAATCTGTGTCCAAGATGTAGCTCTGCCGTGGCTGACTTGGTCCACATGTTCTGGAGATGTCCAAGAATCCTGCAATTTTGGAGACAGGTACAGTTTTGGTTGAATAGATTGCTAACTGTTCAAATCACTCTACTGCCAGCCAATATTTTTTTTCTAGTAAATTCTACTCCCTATACACATAATGTAACTTTCATTAATACTGTAATATTGGGCGCCAGATATCTTATCTTGAAAAACTGGAAGGCTAACCGACCACCAACAATCAATAATTTAACATACTTACTTTATTCGCAATACATAATTGAACAGACGGACAATGTTAATAATGGACCCCAGCAACAACTCAGCTTTGCTAAAAAAATGGCTAGATTTCATTCAAAACTACAGACATACTTCATAACCCTTTTTTTTTTTTTCCCCTCTTCTCCCTCTCCCCTTCCTTCTACTTGCCCATCTACCCACCCATCCCCTACCCCTCCACTCCACTCCGTGAGTGGATGGGTATCGATCTAATGCTACTGATAAGTAGTTATGCATTTGCTCACCTGGTAACTACTTAAATCAACTTGCAAGTCTAGAGACTTTTCTAAGGTTCTTTTGACACAATATTAGGTCATGTGTTTATTGATAACCTGAGGGAAATTTATTATATGAAATTTTATTTAATTAAGAATATATGCTATTGTATTTAGGAAACGTCTTATCAACATTGCTGACGTTGTAAAAGATGTTGTATATGGGTAGTGACTATTCCAAATGATTACGATACTTGAATCTGTTTCGATGACATAGAAAATAGATAGTATGAATTCTGCTCATTGTTGTGTTTAGTAATTCTGTTGTGATAATTAATTTTTTGCTTTTTGAACATACTATGTCAATCTGTAACTGGCTGTTATTTTTTTTGTTTTTCCCTCAATAAAAATGAAATTTAACAAAAATGATGCTTCTGTTGAACAGATTTGTAAGGCTGCGACTTGGTCTTCACTTCATATCTTTTACAAATTTTGCAAATTTGATACTTTTGCTTCTTCGGAGGCTATTTTTGGGAGAAAAGTTCTTCAAGCAGTGGTGCCTTCTGTTTAGGCATCTGTCTTGTCACTCCCGTTCATCCGTGTCCTATAGCTTTGGTATTGTATCCCACAAGTAAAGGATGAATCTGTGGACTCGTCGTACCTTATAGAAGAAAAGTAAATTTATGCTTACCTGATAAATTAATTTCTTCTATGGTACGACGAGTTCACGGCCCGCCCTGTCATTTTAAGACAGATTATATTTTTTTGATTTAAACTTCAGTCACCTCTGCACCTTTTAGTTTCTCCTTTTTCTTCCTGTACCTTCGGTCGAATGACTGGGGGGTGGAGCTAAGGTAGGAGCTATATAGACAGCTCTGCTGTGGTGCTCTTTGCCACTTCCTGTTAGCAGGAGGATAATATCCCACAAGTAAAGGATGAATCCGTGGACTCGTCGTACCATAGAAGAAATTAATTTATCAGGTAAGCATAAATTTACTTTTTTTTCCAGATGAGATAGAGGTGTAGGCCTACTCTTGTTTCTTCTCACATTAGAGCTACTTACTACTATCCATTATATTCTTTCTTTTGTTTTGTGTTTTTATATTTAAAAAAAATAAGCAAATTTCACATTTCTTTCTAATTCAAACAGAGAATAGACTAATGGGTAATGAAAAATTCTTCTGATCTAAAAAAAGGAGACTGCTTGCTTGTTTTTTTACTAGAGTATCTGTTCAGTATGGGACTTCTGACTGCTGGTGTTGGCAGACATACCTTCCAAAAGTCTGAGGGGGCAGTACTAGCAACTTGCTGGAATAAGGTAGATTAAGCTAACATTAGGACTTTGTACTGATAAAGAATAAAGGGTTGACCCCTCTCAATTCAACATGTTCACTACTGTAGGGCCTACCTACTTGCTACCATTATTCGTGCCCACATCAGTCACCTTGCAAGTGATCCCAGCAGTTGGGCACCTCATATGCTTTATATGTTAGTTTTATTGTTTCCACAGTGAATTTATGGACAAAGAGTGTTTTGAAGTTTTATTTATATATATATATATATATATATATATATATATATATACCTCCCCTACATTTCTGTCAGATAATGCACCACTTTGCCCAGAAAATTGTTGCAATTACAAATGTTTAGGCATTCTCATATTTGTTTCTTTTGTTTGTATTGGTATGACACAAAAAAAGTGGAGAAAAAAACCCCCCAAATCTGACACATTCCACGCAAAATTCCATAAATGGACTGGACATTTATTGGCACCTTCTCAAAATTGTAAGAAATAATTGCATTCCAAATTTGTGATGCTCCTGTAATTTGTAATTAAACTCACCTGTATCAATTAACAATATAGAAATCACACCGGCAACCAGTTAAACTGGTGAAAAATGGACTCAAACTTTCTGTTGTGTGTCTCTGCCACACTGAGCATGGAGAAGATAAAAAGGTGCAAAGAATTGTCTGAGGATTTGAGAACAAAAATTGTGGAAAAGCACGGACAATCTCAATGTTACAAGTCCATCTCCAGAGATCTTAATGTTCCTGTGTCCAATGTGAG
The DNA here is from genome assembly GCF_027579735.1 of Bombina bombina. Classification (NCBI taxonomy): domain Eukaryota; kingdom Metazoa; phylum Chordata; class Amphibia; order Anura; family Bombinatoridae; genus Bombina; species Bombina bombina. Next base: position 368,002,882 of record NC_069502.1, read on the forward strand.
CAACACTGTAAAGAAGTTTACAGCCCATGGTACTGTCGCTTATCTCCCTGGACGTGGACAAAAGAGAAAAATTGATCAAAGGATTGTTCGAATGGTGGATAAAGAACCTTGATCAACTTCCAGACAAATTCAAGTTGACCTTCAGGCACAGGGTACAAATGTATCAGCTTGTACTATACATCACCATCTGAATGAAAAGGAGACCCATAAAAAAACATAAAAGCATTTCTCAGCGCTTCAAATGCTGTTTCATCAGGTGCCTGATGAAACAGCGTTTGAAGCGCTGAGAAACGCATAGCATTTTTTAGGGGGGTCTGTCACTATACCCCACTTAGCTTTAGTTCCTGTTTTAAATAGCTTTTATGGTTTTATAATAAATTGGTTGCTGAACCTTTTGAATTGGAACCTGCCTCGCCTATCCTTTAACAATCACTTCCACTGGAAGTAACAAGCTGCTGGAAACCTTGCAGCTGTGTGCTCTTGTGATTCCTAAATTGAGCTCCTACTATCCTGCTTTCCTGGGCATTCACATTTGGGAGTGTTTGCACTCGACAGAACAGTAAGCTGGGTTGCTGTAAAAATATCCAGCCTGCACCTAATAGCACTGTCTGAGTGCTCCTGGGAAATGTGAGTACCCTGACACCCTGGGGTTTATCTGCAATTATCCCACACCATTTACTACTGATACACACATGCGCCTCTCTATGTTTTTGTATTTCTGTATTAGATTATCTGTCACCAAGGTGTAAAGAGAGTGCTGCACTTGTTTGGATTCTCAGAGGTATCCTCCAATTGGAAGAGAAGTTTGAAATAACCCTTGGATACTTCAGACATCATATGTGTTGGGAGTATGCTGTTTATATTTATGAGGTTTGCATAAATTTAATAAGTGGGTGTTTACCCATTGATTGGAAAGTTTATTTCCTTTTCACAGACGTTTTATAATTTTTAAAAAAAAATTTGAGTTTTCAAAAGAGCTTTATTTAAAACTTTTATAAATACAAAATATTGATTAAATGTATAAAGCGATTTGCAAAGGTTTAACATAGTATTCTTTGCTGAGAGTAACATACACGCTGCAGAAAAATAACAGGTTATCAAACATTCACAGCGTGTCCAACTATGCCCACAAGAGACAATATTCCTCTTTGTTTTGAGTCCATGATATTATCCTATAGTGACAGTGATAAGCTGTATTAAGTTTAACGTGAACTTAAATGGTGGGGGAGAGCCCCTTAGACTATCATGCCAATTTAGATGACTTCAATCAGTTGTGTATCATTGGTAGGGTAATTTTACTTTTCCTGACTAAATGATAGAATCACCCGGTGATCTAGCAATTGCCTAAATATATTTGGAGCATAGTGTTATATTATTCCCGCTTTTGCTATGAAGAGATAACTACGTTATGACATTCCCTGTGATACATTTATGTTTACTAAAAAAGAACATTTAAGATAAGTCTTATATTACTAGATAAAGAGGTGGCATCCTATAATCAGTTAAGCCCCCCTGCAGCTCCGGCCGCTAGCCGCTGGGTTTGTACCATATGGACGTAAATCTATTAGGTAACTTCTGCCCTGCTATATATGGGTTAATTAATACACCTTTGCCATGAAGACACGGAAGACAAGGTATTAAGTTAGGTATATATCTGCTTATATCTATAAACAAGAAGGTCACTCTCATGTTATCACTTATATGTATATATATATGTGAGCGGGAACTCTTGATCGCATCCTGTGGCCCAAGTGCATTTATAGTGCAAGCTTAAAAATGTGTAGATATATGTATAACTGGTAAGGGAGAACAGCTGTTAAACACCAACATTCTCCATACATTTTCCAGGATCTGATGGGGATATCAGTAAAGGGGGTGCATTTCAAATACAATATACAGTGCAGTCTTAATAACTGAGTAAGACTCGCATTAAACAAAACTTAAATGCACAACTGCTATATTTTAGAAGGAAACTAACTAATAACGTTAAGTACAGGGTTCTTATCAACCTTTTTCGAGTCTTATTGTTGGTTTAAGGTTTGTTATTGAGAGGTGAGGAGAGTTCAATCGAGTTGCAGCTGACAAGCCGGCAATAGCGTTATTTGGCGTAACTAACTCAAGTTCACATGGGACTAATGGCGCCCAGACATTGTAATAGCGCATTTCTGAGGCACTGGCAGTTATCTCCGGTTGAAATGCTCTCCCCTCACCAGGCCCATTATACACAAAGTGCCAGAAAGCTGCGGCTGACATGCCGATATCACCCTCTGTCACAGTGGTTGTTCCGACCTCGGAAGGTACTATTGTGGCTCTAGCATTGCGGGGATACAGTTCAGGGTCTGTCGTACCTGCCTCCCGATCAGTGTCCTCCCTCTCTTCAAGCGTGGTCTCTACTGTCTCATCAGGAATGGAGGAGGACCATGCAGACATGTCTAACAGCCACGAGGTATGTGCTCGTCTTTCAGTTGCGCCGTGACCCCTCAGTATAGTCTGTAGCGTAGGACCAGTCAAATCTTTCTTTTTGTCATAAAGATGGTAGTCGGTCTCTTTGGGGGTATTGAGTATTGCCTGATCACCCCATTGCTGCAGCTGAGCCGGTACAAAGGGAAGCCTCCCTTCCGCTGGTGCTCCTTTCTGTTCGCCATCCCCATATCCATGTGTAGTAAGGCTCTGATCTGGTATGTCGACGTGTGAATGACTGAGGCCAGTGTTCTCTGTGAGGACCCGGTAGGGAGGCCTTTGGAATATCATATTAAGTATATTGTCCAGTCTGGCGAAACGCAGGTCAAGGTCTTTTTCCAGCTCCTTCTCCCAAGCGGTCGCCATTTTAGAGTAGTCTGCTATCCGGTAGGTTATGGGACACAGAGTAGACACGCTACGATTTCTGCAGCGTTATGTCAAGCTATGGAATATTGCTTGTAAGTTCAGTAAGGCAGACTCCCGCTGCCAGCACTGGTAACCCGGAGGAGCCGGGGGGGGGGGGGTTGCTACCTTTGGATGGGCCGCCGCCCTAGGTATTAAGCTTCCGAACTGCAGCCCCGTTTTCATGAAAACAGCAAATAATATTTTGAGTATTGTCACCACAGGCTAGGCAGCAATATTTTGTCGATTTGTATGGCAGGATTTGCTGTTAAAGGCTCTGAAATCGGCGGATTAGAGAGATATCTTGCAGAGCTAACAGTAGTTGCGACTGGTTAGGTAGGCTGCTCGGACACGCCCCCCACAGACGTTTTATAATTTAACCTAATTTTATATACACTCATTACCAACTGAATAATTTGACAATTTTTTATATTATTATATTTCTATATTGAATTATTGTATTGATATTCTATTCATTAGAATATATATATATATATATATATATATATATATATATATATATATATATATATATATATATATATATATATATATATATATATATATATATATATTATCTTTGGAAGAGATTGTATTGATTTCTTCTCTGCAATTTGATGGGTACAGGAAGCGTTTGATTTCAGTTATTTCCAAGGGGTGTGCTACCAAATATTAAATTGAGGGTGTCAAAAATTTAGTCCAGTCCATTTTTGGAGTTTTGCGGGGAATGTGTCATCTTTGGCTTATTTCTCTCCACTTTTTTTTTGTGCCATATCAATACAAACAAAATAAATAAACATGAGAATGCCTAAACAATTGTAATTGCAACAATTTTCTGGGCAAAGTGATGCATTTTCTTAAAAAAAAGCAGGGGTGCCAATATTTTTGGCCATGACTATTTATATGTGTGTGTAAAAAAATAATAAAATATATATATTTATGAAATTCTACTTACTGATAAATGTATTTCCTTCTAGCTGATGAGAGTCCATAGCTTCATAACATGTGGAGTATATGCCAGCCTATCAGGAGGATGTCAAGAACCCTCACAGAGCTTTAGTCCCCTGCACTTTCTCTCCCCCCTCCTGTTTACATATAGCCGAGGAGACAGAAAAAAGGTAGGAAAGACAGAAAGCAGGTTTAAGAGGTGCAAATGACAAAAACTGTCACCCATATATACAGAAATAGGGTGGGGCTATGTACTCTTCATCAGTACAAAGTAAATAAATGTATTGGTAAATATAAATTATTTTTTCCTTCTTAGCTGATGAGAGTCCAAAGCTTCATAACATGTGGGGTACAATACCCAAGCTGAGAGTCCATGTTTTTGCCAAGCAATGTGCTGCCTAAAGCTGCATCAGAAGAATCAGAAATGTCAAAATGATAACAATTATTTCTTTCATACAGTTGGTGAGAGTCCACTATCCATACTCATGGGAATTACCTTTCTCTACCACTAGGAGGCGGCAAAGACTCCCAAACCCCAAGAGCTCTATAAAACCCCACCTCACACATACCTCATTCTTTACTTTGCCTCCGCTGGAGGTGGATGAAGAATGAAGATGTATGTTTGATTCTTCAGAGAAAGGGGGTTTCAGTCTAGATTGAAGCCAGGTTTTCCCTCAGAGTACAGTGATTGTTAGAGGGATGTATTTGGGGTATGGTTTGATTTTCATAAACCCTCTATAATCAGTTGCAAGGACTTTTCTTTTGCCTCCCTTTATGGATCTACAATATATTCCTATTTCTATAACCTCTGCTGATATATTCCAGTACTTGTTTGGCTGTTTGCTGCTTGTTTGTTAATAGAGTGTCTATTGAATATTGCTGTTTCAGTGCTTCTTGCAATAACATTTTTTTCAAGGCTGCAGTTTTTGAAGCATTTGGCTGCTCTCATTTTCAAACAAGCAGTAAAAGTATTTTTGTGGGATTGCTGTAATGAAACAAAAAAGACAGACGCAGCCCGACTCAAGCGTAACAAGGTTTAATAGAGCGTAAGTACACATAGACAAGTGGCTACTTACAAACATTAAAACATTAAAACATATAAAAGCAATTTAAAACCAATGCTGTCTGATGCAAATACTCCAGTCTTTGCTGAACATGGAAGTCCGTCACAAGCGACCTCTCCACCACAGCCGTGTGAAAACAGAGTCTGGAGCAGGGCGAATTGAATCCCACCAAGCAGTCTGGGAATTGCAGTGAGGGAGGCTTATCTGAATATTTCCTGCGATAACGGCTTCTCGTATCCAACAGAAGGAGTTCCTAGCCGCGGATTTCCTCTCATTACCAATTGTGGTGAACCGGTTCTCAACATCCTTATTGGACTATGATTGCCAGCGCCAATACTGGTACTGTAGTTCTATTTTTATAGGATTTCTGCCATGACTGCCCTCAGATGTCACCGGGACTTGTCCTGCAGCCTTCTACTGGGGGATTCTGCAAAACTACTTTGCAGGTTCCTGCATACTTTATACTGTTTTAAAACATTACAGACTATACTGAATGGCTTTATATACTCTCTGGCTGCTCTGTTGAGACTTTTTTAGCACCTTTCTGTAATAGATGTTGTCCCCTTAAGATACCTGCTGGTGTTTTTGTGCAGTTAACAGTTTAGCTGTGCACTCTCTAGTTTTGTAGGGTGTGTTTTTTATTGTTTTTTTTTTTTTTTTTTTTTTTACCATTTTCTTTTTTGCCCCCCCCCCCCCACACACACACACAACTTCCCTGTCTTTTCAAATTTCCTGAGGTCTACTACAGTATAGATGTGCAGTGTTCTGAGTCTGTAATGAATCCAGTTTGATGCATCTAAATATGGATTTAGTTGCTAGAAAGTGGTGATTATTCATGCAAAGTGCTGCCAGGGGGTTTATTTAGCATTTTCAGTCTGCAGTCTGAGCTCTGTACTTTTTTTTTTATCTATATACTGTTTTGTTCACTGTATTATGGAACAAAAATTGTGCCCACTGTTTGTGCTATACAAATTTGTTCCAGTACTAGATTATTTTAGCAATGTCAAAGATATGTATTTCTCTTGTAAGGTGTATCCAGTCCACGGATCATCCATTACTTGTGGGATAGTCTCCTTCCCAACAGGAAGTTGCAAGAGGATCACCCACAGCAGAGCTGCTATATAGCTCCTCCCCTAACTGCCATATCCAGTCATTCTCTTGCAACTCTCAACAAGCATGGAGGTAGTAAGAGAGAAGTGGTGTAACGTAGTTGTTTTTTTTCTTCAATCAAAAGTTTGTTATTTTTAAATGGTACCGGAGTTGTACTATTTTGTCCCAGGCAGAAAATAGAAGAATCTGCCTGTGATTTCTATGATCTTAGCAGGTTGTAACTAAGATCCATTGCTGTTCTCACACATGACTGAAGAGAGAGGTAACTTCAGCGGGGGAATGGCGTGCAGGTTATCCTGCTATGAGGTATGTGCAGTTAAAAAATTTTTCTAGAAGATGTGAATGCTAGAAAATGCTGCTGATACCAGATTTATGTAAGGTAAGCCTGAATACAGTGATTTAATAGCGACTGGTATCATGCTTACTTTCTGAGGTAATACTCTTATAGATTTGCAATATAAAACGTTTGCTGGCATGTTTAAACGTTTTTATATATACTTTGGTGATAAACCTTTATTGGGGCCTAGTTTTTTTCCACATGGCTGGCTTAAATTTGCCTAGAAACAGTTTCCTGAGGCTTTCCACTTTGTTACTATGAGTGGGAGGGGCCTAATATAGCGCTTTTTTGCGCAGTAACTTTTACAGACTGAGACATCCAGCTTCCTCCAGGAGTCCCCTGAATGCTATAGGACCTCTCTCAAGGGCTCTTAGGCTTTCCAAAATCGTTTGTTGGGGAAGGTAGGCCCACAGCAAGGCTGTGGCAGTTTGGTGTGACTGTTAAAAAATGTCTATATCGTTTTTTTGATCCGTTTTTTGAACTAAGGGGTTAATCATCCATTTGCAAGTGGGTGCAATGCTCTGTTAGCTTATTATACACACTGTAAAAATTTCGTTTGATTTACTGCTTTTTTTCACTGTTTTTCAAATTCTGACAAAATTTGTTTCTCTTAAAGGCACAGTACCGTTTTATTTTTTTTGCTTGTTAACTTGATTTAAAGTGTTTTCCAAGCTTGCTGGTCTCATTGCTAGTCTGTTTAAACATGTCTGACATAGAGGAAACTCCTTGTTCATTATGTTTAGAAGCCATGGTGGAACCCCCTCTTAGAATGTGTACCAAATGTACTGATTTCACTTTAAGTAATAAAGATCATATTCTGTCTTTAAAAAAATTATCACCAGAGGAATCTGACGAGGGGGAAGTTATGCCGACTAACTCGCCCCACGTGTGAGAACCTTTGACTCCCGCTCAAGGGACTCACGCTCGAATGGCGCCAAGTACATATAGTGCGCCCATAGCGTTTACTTTACAAGACATGGCGGCGGTCATGGATAATACCCTGTCAGCGGTATTATCCAGACTACCTGGGTTTAGAGGAAAGCGAGACAGCTCTGGAGTTAGAAGAAATACAGAGCATACTGCCACTTTAAGAGCTATGTCTGATACTCCCTCACAATATACAGAAGCTGAGGAAGGAGAGCTTCTTTCTGTGGGTGATGTTTCTGACTCAGGGAAAAAGATTCAACCTGATTCTGATATGTCTACATTTAAATTTAAGCTTGAACACCTCCGCGTGTTGCTTAGGGAGGTTTTAGCTGCTCTGAATGACTGTGATACAATTGCAGTGCCAGAAAAATTGTGTAGATTGGACAAATACTATGCAGTGCCGGTGTGCACTGATGTTTTTCCAATACCTAAAAGGTTTACAGAAATTATTACTAAGGAATGGGATAGACCAGGTGTGCCGTTCTCTCCCCCTCCTATTTTTAAGAAAATGTTTCCCAATAGATGCCACCACACGGGACTTATGGCAGACAGTCCCTAAGGTGGAGGGAGCAGTTTCTACCCAAGCTAAGCGTACTACTATCCCTGTTGAGGACAGTTGTGCTTTCTCACATCCAATGGATAAAAAGTTAGAGGGTTACCTTGCATGCATTGCCCCAGTCACTGCTGCTGCGGCTTTCTGATTTGAGTCTCTGGAAGAGGCTTTACAGGTAGAGACCCCATTGGATGACATACTTGACAAGCTTAGAGCACTTAAGCTAGCCAATTCTTTTGTTTCTGATGCCATTGTTCATTTGACTAAACTAACGGCTAAGAATTCTGGTTTTGCTATTCAAGCGCGCAGGGCGCTATGGCTTAAATCATGGTCAGCTGACGTTACTTCAAAGTCTAAGCTGCTTAACATTCCCTTCAAGGGGCAAACCCTATTCGGGCCTGGTTTGAAGGAGATCATTTCTGATATCACTGGAGGAAAAGGTCATGCCCTTCCTCAGGATAGGTCCAAATCAAGGGCCAAACAGACTAATTTTCGTGCCTTTCGAAACTTCAAGGCGAGTATGGCATCAACTTCCTCTAATGCAAAACAAGAGGGAACTTTTGCCCAGTCCAAGTCGGTCTGGAGACCTAACCAGACCTGGAACAAAGGTAAGCAGACCAAAAAGCCTGCTGCTGCCCCTAAGTCAGCATGAAGTATCAGCCCCCTATCCGGTAACGGATATAGTAGGGGGCAGACTTTCGCTCTTCACCAGGCTTGGGCCAGAGATGTCCAGGATCCCTGGGCGTTGGAAATTGTATCCCAGGGATATCTTTTGGACTTCAAAGCTTCTCCTCCAAAAGGGAGATTTCACCTTTCACAATTATCTGCAAACCAGATAAAGAGAGAGGCATTCTTACACTGTGTTCAAGACCTCCTAGTTATGGGAGTGATCCATCCTGTTCCACAGGACGAACAAGGACAGGGATTTTACTCAAATCTGTTTGTGGTTCCCAAAAAAGAGGGAACCTTCAGACCAATTTTACATCTCAAGATTTTAAACAAATTCCTCAGAGTTCCATCATTCAAGATGGAGACTATTCGTACCATCCTACCTATGATCCAGGAGGGTCAATACATGACTACAGTGGATGTAAAGGATGCTTATCTTCACATTCCGATACACAAAGATCATCATCGGTTTCTCAGGTTTGCCTTCCTGAACAGGCATTACCAGTTTGTAGCTCTTCCCTTTGGGTTAACTACAGCCCCAAGAATCTTTACAAAGGTTCTGGGGTTACTTCTGGCGGTCCTAAGACCGCGGGGCATAGCAGTGGCCCCTTATTTAGACGACATTCTGATACAGGCGTCAAATTTCCAAATTGCCAAGTCTCATACGGACCTAGTTCTGGCATTGCTGAGGTCGCATGGGTGGAAGGTGAACGAGAAAAAGAGTTCTCTATCCCCTCTCACAAGAGTCTCCTTTCTGGGAACTCTAATAGATTCTGTAGAAATGAGGATTTACCTGACAGAGTCCAGGTTATCAAAACTTCTAAATTCCTGCCGTGTTCTTTATTCCACTTCTCGCCCTTCGGTGGCTCAGTGTATAGAAGTAATCGGCTTAATGGTAGCGGCAATGGACATAGTGCCGTTTGCACGTCTACATCTCAGACTGCTGCAACTATGCATGCTCAGTCAGTGGAATGGGGATTACACAGATTTGTCCCCTCTACTAAATCTGGATCAAGAGACCAGGGATTCTCTTATCTGGTGGCTATCTCGGGTCCATCTGTCCAAGGGAATCACCTTTCGCAGGCCAGATTGGACAATTGTAATGACAGATGCCAGCCTTCTAGGCTGGGGGGCAGTCTGGAACTCCCTGAAGGCTCAGGGATCATGGACTCAGGAGGAGACACTCCTTCCAATAAACATTCTAGAACTGAGAGCGATATTCAATGCTCTTCAGGCTTGGCCTCAGCTAGCGACAATGAGGTTCATCAGATTTCAGTCGGACAACATCACGACTGTGGCTTACATCAACCATCAAGGGGGAACAAGGAGTGTTGGATGTTGGAAGTCTCAAAGATAATTCATTGGGCAGAGATTCACTCTTGCCACCTATCAGCTATCCATATCCCAGGTGTAGAGAACTGGGAGGCGGATTTTCTAAGTCGACAGACTTTTCATCCGGGGGAGTGGGAACTCCATCCGGAGGTGTTTGCACAATTGATTCATCATTGGGGCAAACCAGAACTGGATCTCATGGCGTCTCGCCAGAACACCAAGCTTCCTTGGTATGCAGATCTGGTAGACATGTCATCCTTTCCACCATGGACTCTGCCGCTGAGACAGGACCTTCTACTTCAAGGTCCTTTCAACCATCCAAATCTAATTTCTCTGAGGCTGACTGCCTGGAGATTGAACGCTTGATTTTATCAATGCGTGGTTTCTCCGAGTCAGTCATTGTTACCTTAATTCAGGCACGAAAGCCTGTCACCAGGAAAATCTATCATAAGATATGGCGTAAATATCTTTATTGGTGTGAATCCTAGGGCTACTCATGGAGTAAGGTCAGGATTTCCAGGATATTATCTTTTCTCCAAGAAGGATTGGAGAAAGGATTGTCAGCTAGTTCCTTAAAGGGACAGATTTCTGCGCTGTCTATTCTTTTGCACAAGCGTCTGGCGGATGTTCCAGACGTTCAGGCATTTTGTCAGGCTTTAGTTAGAATCAAGCCTGTGTTTAAACCTTTTGCTCCACCTTGGAGCTTAAATTTGGTTCTTAAAGTTCTTCAGGGGGTTCCGTTTGAACCTCTTCATTCCATAGATATCAAACTTTTATCTTGGAAAGTTCTTTTTTTGGTAGCTATTCCTCGGCTCGTAGAGTTTCCGAGTTATCTGCCTTACAATGTGATTCTCCTTATCTGATCTTCCATGCAGATAAGGTAGTTCTGCGTACCAAACCTGGGTTTTTACCTAAGGTGGTATATAATAAGAATATCAATCAGGAGATTGTTGTTCCATCATTGTGTCCTAATCCTTCTTCAAAGAAGGAACGTCTATTACACAATCTTGACATGGTTCGTGCTTTAAAGTATTATTTACAAGCTACTAAAGATTTTCGTCAAACATCTGCTTTGTTTGTTGTCTACTCTGGACAGAGGAGAGGCCAAAAGGCTTCGGCAACCTCTCTTTCGTTTTGGCTAAGAAGTATAATCCGCTTAGCTTATGAGACTGCTGGCCAGCAGCCTCCTGAAAGGATTACAGCTCATTCTACTAGAGCTGTGGCTTCCACATGGGCCTTTAAAAATGAGGCTTCTGTTGAACAGATTTGCAAGGCGGCGACTTGGTGTTCGCTTCATACCTTTTCAAAATTCTATAAATTTGATACTTTTGCTTCTTCGGAGGCTATTTTTGGGAGAAAGGTTTTACAGGCAGTGGTACCTTCCGTTTAAGTACCTGCCTTGTCCCTCCCTTCATCCGTGTACTTTAGCTTTGGTATTGGTATCCCACAAGTAATGGATGATCCATGGACTGGATACACCTTACAAGAGAAAACATAATTTATGCTTACCTGATAAATTTATTTCTCTTGTGGTGTATCCAGTCCACGGCCCACCCTGTCATTTTAAGGCAGGTATTTTTTAATTTTAAACTACAGTCACCACTGCACCCTATGGTTTCTCCTTTCTCGGTCGGATGACTGGATATGGCAGTTAGGGGAGGAGCTATATAGCAGCTCTGCTGTGGGTGATCCTCTTGCAACTTCCTGTTGGGAAGGAGAATATCCCACAAGTAATGGATGATCCGTGGACTGGATACACCACAAGAGAAATAAATTTATCAGGTAAGCATAAATTATGTTTTTTAGTTTGCATGCAATCAGCCATAATCTTCTACTTCTTATAAGGAATTTTGTTCTGCATATGACCCTTACAGGGCTTCAATTGTTGTTTTTCCTGAATATAAATCCAGTGTGTGTAAGGTTCTGAATAGCTCAGTAGGTAGCATACTAAACTAAGGACCAGGAGAGACAGGTTCAAATACAGCACAGAAACTCTGCTCAGCAATCACACACAGAACCTGAAGTGGTTATTATACTGTTATTGCAACTTGTGTTATATGGACACTGTCATTTATTGTTTGGTGGCTATCCCTAAAATGAAGTAGGATAAGTGCAAATCTGGGGTTTTCCTTAATCTGTTGTAGTATTTGTGCAGAATGTATTGTCTGCCCAAATTTTCTGTGTTGCTACAAAACTGACTATGTGTAGGTTCTCTGATGATTGCCTTATGTTACAGTCTATATGTATTTATTACATGTATACCTCTCTGCAATTATGAAGATTTCATTTAAAGGGACATAATACTCATATGCTAAATCACTTGAAACTGATGCAGTATAACTGTAAAAAGCTGACAGGAAAATATCACCTGAGCATCTCTATGTAAAAAAGGAAGATATTTTACATCACAACTGCCTCAGCTCAGCAGAGTAAGTTATGTGTAAAAAGTTATACTCAGCTGCAGGTAAAAAAAATAAAAAAAAAATGAAGAAATGAACAGCAGCCAATCAGCATCAACAGTGCTGAGGTCATGAACTATTTTACTGTGATCTCATGAGATTTGACTTAACTCTCATGAGATTTCATTGTAAACTTCCTTACACTGAATGAATAGGAAAATAACATGAGTGCACGAGGCTTAACCCTTCGGCTGTCCCGGGACAGATATACTGATATGCTGCTTAGAAGCTCTTTACAAAGGGATGTGGCTACTGAGAAACTTTTGAGGTAAAATTTCTTTCTTTTTTACATAGAGATGTTCAGGAGATATTTTCTAGTCAGCTTTTTACAGCTATGCTGCATCACTTTCAAGTGTTTAAACATTTGGGTATTATGGCCCTTTAAGTATATACAATATACTGTTTATTTTTAAGTGGAAAAGGAAAAGCTTATTTCCTATAGAGTTATTGCATTATATTGCTTTCACATGCTGTATTGTTATACAGATAGGTTTATGTTTTGCAGTTCATTTTATGCATTTGCAGTAATGTTTTATCATATACTCATTTTTGGTATTTACTAATATGAGAATCGATATATATTTATAGTAGACAACAAATACATATATTCTTTGAAGTGCATCCCTGTATGTGTGTGTGTGTATGTTTGTGTGTATAAATATATATATATATATATATATATATATATATATATTTATATTTATATATATATATATATATATATATATACACAACATACAATAATACAATATATGTTTCTTCTTTGTGCTTCGTGCACATAATTTTTTTATCACTTATGTGTATATATGCCTTACTACATATAATTCCTCACTGGATATATCAGTTTATGTTTTGTACAGGAAAATATGTTCTTATATGCCATACTTATTAGGTTGTATATGTTAGTTCACATATTGTTTCTTTACATGTAAACCTTTGTGTCTTGGTAGCATTGAAGATATGTTATGTCCTATACTATTATTTAGTGTACACAATATTTTCTATGCCTATGTAGGTATGTACATTTTACAGATAGCTCAGTATGCTAAGGCACTGTGGCTGAGCTCTGTAGCAACCCAAGGGTTGCAGGTTCGATCCCCTGCGAGGTCCACTCAGCCTTTCATCCTTCCGAGGTCGATAAAATGAGCAGCACCTTGATACCCTTACGGGTGATTAGCCGCGCTTTACAAGTACACAATACAATACAATGCTTTGTGTGTTTAAATTCCTAACTCAGTCTTACATGACTTTTACAGTGCTCAGTATAGCAAAGAGATCATTTAAAGCAGTGTTTCTCAATCTTTGTAGCAAGTACCCCTGTAGACATCCATTTGATTTCTATGTACCCCAACTGTAGCACAAATATTAATGATCTTTTACATGAGCAAAAATGGAAATCATGTATATCACTTCATTTCACAAGCTTGTATCAGATATGTTAAAGGTACAGTTTATACTAGAATTTTTATTGTTTTAAAAGATAGATAATCCCTTTATTATCCATTCCCTATTTTTGCATAACCAACACAGTTATATTAATATACTTTTTATCTATGTGATTATCTTGTATCTAAGCCTCTGCAAACTGCCCCCTTATTTCAGTTCTTTTGACAGACATGAATTTTAGCCAATCAGTGCTGGCTCATAGGAACTCCACGTGAGTGAGCACAGTGTTATCTATATGACACACATGAACTAACACCCTCTAGTGGTAAAAACTGTCAAAATGCCCTGAGAGAAGAGGCGGCCTTCAAGGGCTTAGAAATTAGCATATGAACCTCCTAGGTTTAGCTTTCAACTACGAATACCAAGAGAACAAAGCAAAATTGGTGATAAAAGTAAATTGGAAAATTGTTTAAAATTACATGCCCTATCTGAATCATGAAAGTTTATTTTGAACTAGACTACTCTTTAAGAAAATAAATATATAGTCTGATTTGTTTTATGCTTTCTGGTATGAATTATTTTGCAATATTACCACAGAGAATAATAAACTCATAAAACACAGATATATAGTTCATTGATATTAATAATTATATGCAATTACTGTGCTTTTTACATTAAAAAGGAAAATAAACTATTCTCTGCATGATGAGGAAAGTAATATTCATGCTACCATCTTTCTATATTTATTAGTGAAGTAAAATTTAAGGATATGAGAAGGGTTTACAGATCCCAAATCATACATGCATCAATAAGATATCATAGAAAATAAACATTAATTTAACAGGTGCAGTATAACAATTCATATTTCAAAACAAAAAGACCTTGTTAACTCATTTAATCTTGTGTACATGTCTTTACATAACTTAAATTCATATCCAAAATCTGGGCTTCCTTTTAATCTTTATTTACAAACCCAACAAAGAAAGAGAGAGAAAAAAAAATCATCCTTCCCCACCTATTGTAAAAAGAAGAGTGTAAGGTGTATTTCTAAACAGGTATAAAAATTGCTTTTGCACTGACTCAGGAAGAGCCTTAAATGGACACTGAACCCAATTTTTTTTCTTTCAAGATTCAGATAGAGCATGATATGCAAATGCAAGAATGTAAGTTTAGATGCCGGCCCATTTTTGGTGAACAACCTGGGTTGTCCTTGCTGATTGGTGGATAAATTCATCCACCAATAAAAAATTGCTGTCCAGAATTCTGAAACCCCAAAAAAGCTTAGATGCCTTCTTTTCAAATAAAGATAGCAAGAGAACGAAGAACAATTGATAATAGAAGTAAATTAGAAAGTTGCTTAAAATTGCATGCTCTATCTGAATTGCGAAAGACAAAATTTGGGTTCAGTGTCCCTTTAATAAAAATTAGTCATTTTCTGAAAAAAATATTATTTTCATATTCGTTATGTACTGGAGTATCATATTGTTTTACTAGCAACTGTTTCATAATAAAGTTCTTCCAGTTCCCAAATTTAAGTTTCTCTCCTTGTCCTATTTCTTTACGCCTTTTTTTTTTTTTTATATATATTTTATTTATAATTCAACAGCGAGTACAGATTCATATAAACACATAAAACATTTTCAATTCACCTCACAGGGTGCCAGGGACTCTTGACAAATCATGATGAACTAACATAATTATAATTTTAAAAAGAGCCATACAACTTATCCTAATCTTAAAAAGTCCATCAGACAAGACTCTATGGGGCATATGTATTCCTGCAGGCTCGCCAGAAACAGCAGTTATGAAGCAGCGGTCATAAAGACCGCTGCTCCATAACCTGTCCGCCTGCTCTGAGCAGGACAGACATCGCCGGAAATCAACCTGATCGAGTACGATCGGGTTGATTGACACCCCCCTGCTGGCGGCCTATTGGCTGCGAGTCAGCAGGGGTCGGCGTTGCACCAGCAGCTCTTGTGAGCTGCTGGTGCAATGCTGAATACGGCGAGCGTATTGCTCGCCGTATTCAGCGAGGTCTAGCGGACCTGATCCGCAGTGTCGGATCAGGTCCGCCAGCCCTTGATAAATAGGGGCCTTTGAGTTAGAATATACAGAGAGAGAAAAATTAGGCATTTACATTTATTATGTAATCATATTTTGTCCTCTTTAATCGAAGCTTCGCTGTTGAATATTTTAATTAAACTAAAATGACATAACACATGCACAAAATTATAAATAAAGAAGAAGAAGAAAAAAAAAAAGGGAATTCAAAAAGGGGGACAATATCTGTCTTTGACATTACTTGAGTAGGATTTAATTATTGGAAGCCAACCATTCAAATATATATATATATATTTATTTTTTTCAGAGACAGTTTGTAACTGAAAAGATTCAAAAATAATCTGTAACTGGATTTCCTTAAGCACCTCTGAGAATTTTTGCATAGAATGTGCTTTCCAATTTTTAAATATCAAATGTCTTGTTAACAGGATAATCGTATTAACAACATTTCGGCATAAACCAAGATTCTCCGATTGACTAAATAAAATAAAAATACTATCTAAAGAAAATTGAATTGGCAAATTATAAAGATTAGAAACCCAAAACCCTATTTTTTGCCAAAGTTGATAAGTCTTTGGACAATACCAGACCATAAGACAAATATCTGCATATGGAAGACTACAACGCAGGCATTTTGGGGTTGTAAAAGGAAACATTTTATGCAATATATATGGGAAGATATAAAAATTGTTAAATATCTTCAAATGGGACTCTTTCCATGAAGTAGAGACAATACATTGATTAAGGGAGGAGAAACTAGAACTAATTTTATTTTCATCCAAATCTGGAAAAATATATATCCATCTATTTATAATTTTCCCTGTGGCCAGGACACCCTGCTTGGCCATCATGATATCATAAATTAGAGAGATAGAGGCATCACCCAGCCTAAATTTTGAGCAGCATAATTCAATCTCAGACCAGGCTGGAGATATGGGAAAAATACAACCCAATGTTTCCACATAATGACGTAATTGTAAATAGGCATAAAAAGTCTTTTTAGAAATGCCAAATTGAGAAACTAAGTCTTGGAAAGAGACAATCCGTCCACTTTCTGTCATAATCTGTGCTAAAAAGATGATATTCTTATCCCCCCAAATTTGGAAAGCCTTGTTATGGATTCCTGGTAAAAATTGTGGGTTCCCGCCAATAGGGAAACATTTGGAAAATCTTGAATCTATTTCCAAAAGGAAATAAAATTTCCTCCACGCCAATACTATATTTTTGAAAGTGATAAGATTATTAATATTGGTGGGCAGCAGGGCCGACACTAGAAATTTTGGGGCCCCTGACTTAACCATTGATCAGGGCCCCCCCCCCCCTCCTTTGACATGTGCAATTTTTGACCAAGTGACTAAAACGTATATGCACTTTATTCTTAAGTGTCTATTTAAACTTGGAAATGTTGTAAAGGTAGTAACATACACTGAAACAAACACAATCACACATAAGGATTCACATATAGACACTCTAGCAAACATGCAAAGAAACTCAGACACAGACACCCAGCACTTGTTTACATTGACCTGACAAGTAATGAGGTAAACTACAGTTTTGTAAAAAAAAAAAAAGGAGATTTAGAAAACAAAATATGGAGTTCTGATTATCTTTTTGTAAAGGAAGATGCCAACTAAATGATGACAACAGCATGCAGTGGCTGAAAGGAAGGGCCCTGAACTGCCTAAACAATAATTTAAAGGTTAAATGGTAGATCAGTGACTTCCGGAAAGGTCTCATTAGTCTCAAAGTCTGTAGAAAGATGTGAATAATCAGTAGTAAGGTCAAAATGTCCTAAAAAGGAACAGACAATGGACACACACACACACACAAACTCGCACATACACCCAAGGAAACACCAACAGAGACAGCCTCAGAACACACACACACATACACACATACACACACACACACACACACACACAGAGACACCCACAGAAAACACATAAAGACATACATACACACCCTCACTGAGACATCCACAGAAAACACACAAAGACATACACACCCTCACAGAGACACCCACAGAAAATACACACCCTCACAGAGACATCCACAGAAAACACAGACATACATACACACGCACACACACACACCATCACAGAGACATCCACAGACATCCATACCCACCCTCACAGAGGCATCCAGAGAAAATACACAAGGTCAAACACAGACACGCCCACCCTCACAGAGACACCCATAGAAAAAGCTCAAAGAAATACACACCCACCCTCATAGAGACATAAACACAGACACCCACAGAAACACTCACAGGAGGAAACATTTATGCACCTTGCATCCCCTAAATCAACAGTGTGTGACATGCATGATAAAAAAATGCAGAAATTAAGAGATCACTTTTTAAAGAATCATATTTGTAAATGTGCAAACAAAAATAATTCTGTGAATTCAAAATTGTACATTAATGATCTGGGTAGATGGCTAGATGAAGAAAATTACTTTTAAAAGGTTGACATATGTTTGTTTGATATTTTCCCCATTTTCCACAACCAAGAGCACCACTTCAAATATAGTGTTCAAATGTTCCCATCTGTCAGCTGTACTTGTGGATTTTGAAAATGCTGTACTCTATATAGTCTTGGTAGAACCATAAGCTGTGGTACTCATACCATTAGATCTGGTTAAATGCAGGATTTACGTTTTTTTTGGTATGCATTTCAAAATTAAGTCAGCTGTAGAGTAAACTGAACAGTTTTAAGTTAACCTGTCTCATTTCTAACACTGAGTAATCTTAGTCTCAGAGTATAACATGTTATGCAGATGTAAAAATCTTAGATAAAATGCCTCCTTGTATCTGGAAAGTCCTTGCATAAAGGGGCAGTAAACTGGAATGTAATATATATCATTTGTGTATTGAGGAGGAAACATTTCTGCATGGTTTTAAATATAGAATTTCTACAGCATTGTCAAATAATCATAAATACACTGCTGCTAAAAAATGTGTTTTTATGGACCCCTGGCCCCACCATACAACTACTACCACACTTAAGTTACAATCTTAAATTGCACAAAGAAATAAAAACCATTTGCTAAGTAAATTCTACCTCCTCTGCAAATGAAAGTGATCAGCCGTCTGACTCAGGCACACACTCTACAAACAAAGTGCCAAGTCTGTCTCACACTGTGCATAGTGGTTTAGTGCGCACTCAGAAATCCTCTCAAATGCTAATACTTTACTCCTTGTAATAACATTTCCCATGCTCAATTAGCACTCTGCTGTAGTACCCACTGGTGGCTGCCAAAATGTAAAAAAAAAAAAAAAAAAATTTTTTTTTTTTTTTTTTTAGTTCTTGCCTCATGGGGCCCCCCTAGCCCATTGGGCCCCTGACAGGAGTCACCCCTGTCACCCCCTGATGGCGGCCCTGGTGGGCAGTGTAGGATTGTCCTATTTCTTTACCCTTATACAAAAACAATATTTAATCTAGCTCAAAAAGAATGCATTTATTCAACAATTTAATAAGTCAGTTTTCCAATTTTAACCAGAAATCTCTGATTTCCAGACAAAAAATCTAGATTAATCTTGCCATTTTGAGATAACATCAGTCTATACCAGTGATGGTGAACCTTGGCACTACAGATGTTTCAGAACTACATTTCCCATGATGCTTTACAGGACTTCAGAGAGTACATACGCATCACGGGAACTGTAGTTCTGCAACATCTGGAGTGCCAAGGTTCACCATCACTGGTCTATACCATGGAGAAGATTCCCTGGCTAACTATTTTTATCCAAGAGTCAATTTTTTCCCATCCCCAATCATACCCGTTCTTCCTAATAAATTCATGTATATAATGTCTTATTTGTAAATATGCAAAGAAATCCTTATTAGATAACGCATAATGTTGCTTCAATATTTCAAACATTCTAGGCTTAAAATTTGATATACATAGTTTCTAATTTTAATAACCATTTCATGTACAGTTTATGTCTTGTTTTACTATTGCATACTTTAGTGATCGCTGCACCACTAAAGTAAGTTTTCTCTCCCTTATCCCTATGTATTTGTACTGTATCTTTCTGTATTTTGTTTGCTCTGTTATTATTTCACACCTACCCCCTACCCAGCTAATCAGCCCGCCCACCTTCCTGCTGTATTTAATGGTAATCGCTGCACCACTAAAGTAAGTTTTCTCTCCCTTATACCTATGTATTTGTGCTATATCTTTCTGTATTTTGTTTGCTCTGTTATTATTTCACACCTACCCCCTACCCAGCTAACCAGCCCGCCCCACCTTCCTGCTTTATTTAATGGTGATCGCTGCACCACTAAAGTAAGTTTTCTCTCCCTTATCCCTATGTATTTGTGCTGTATCTTTCTGTATTTTGTTTGCTCTGTTATTATTTCACACCTACCCAGCTAGCCAGCCCGCCCACCTTCCTGCTGTATTTAATGGTGATCGCTGCACCCGACCGCACCCAACGCCACGAACCTTGGCTCCAGAAACTGCCGCCACTATAACGCCAGCACCCTCCACGTGCTCAACACCGGTAGATTGTCCGCCTGCCACCATGCATCCCCGACCAACACCTTCAGACCTTTCACCTGCCGCAACTGCTCCTTCCCCTCCCTCCGGACCACAACCAAACCAACTAACCCACCCAAAAGCAACTGCAATTACCTCAACTGCATCCTCCTCAACACCCGCTCCATCCACAAGCACGCCCTCGAAATCTGGAACCTGCTAGACTCCACCTCACCTGACGTCGCCTTCCTCACTGAGAGCTGGCTAAACCCTGCATCAGGGCCAGACATCGCCACTGCAATACCCGATGGCTATAAGATCTGCCATAAAGACCGCAGCAACCAACCAGGAGGAGGCATCGCCATTATCCACAAACACACCATCCAAGTCACAACCAGCTCCGATCACCACTCACCAGGCCTAGAACACCTACACTTCAAGATCCAGGTCAACCCCAACACCACCCTCCACGGCACCCTCATCTACAGACCTCTCAGACCTCGTCCCATCTTCTGCAACTCCATCACTGACCACATCGCACCCCATGCCCTCACCTCAATGGACTACATCCTCCTTGGTGACCTCAACTTCCATCTTGACAACCCCAACGATCACAACACCTCCACCCTCCTGGAAAACCTCGGAACTATTGGACTAAAGCAACTCGTAAACTACCCAACCAACACAGCCGGCCACAACCTCGACCCAATCTTCTCCTCAGGCAACCACATCTCAGTCAATCACATCACCGAACTCCTCTGGACTGACCACCGCTGCATACACTTCTCCTTCAACAAACCCACCACCCACCCCGCAGAAACTGGAACATCATCACCCAAGACCAAGTACACCACACCCTAAACAAATCCTCCCCACCTACCTCCACAGACACCAACTTCTCCGCCTGCAACATCCACCGCTGGATTACAGACTGCTCCAACACCCTCACCGCCCTCAAAAAACCATCTGGCCGCCAAAACACCAACAAAGCTATCTGGTTCACCCCGGCCCTCCAGAACTCCAAACGCCACTGCAGATGACTGGAAAGAACCTGGAGATCCAGCAAGACCCCTCTGGATAAAGCTGCCTTTAAGGAAGCAATCACCACCCACCACCACCTCATAAAAACCGCCAAAAAAACAGCCATCCAAGACAGAATCAACTCTAATGCACAAAACAGTAAGGAGTTGGTCTCAGTCATCAAGGAATTCTGTAAACCCAACAGTGACACCACCAACATTCCACCCTCCCAGGACCTCTGCAATACCCTCGCTGCACACTTCCACCTTAAGATCCTCGACATTTATGACAGTTTCACACCTCATAACTCAACCTCCACCACCCACTCCCCTACACCCGACACCCCTCCCAAATTCGCCCCCCCTCACCACACACTGACTATTTGGAGCCCCGTCACCACAGATGACACCCTCAGAATCATGAAATCCATCCACTCTGGTGCACCCTCGGACCCATGCCCCCATCACATATTCAACAAAGCAAGCAACATCGCTCCTGAACTCCGCCGCACCATCAACTGCTCCATCAAAACCGGCACCTTCCCGGATATCTGTAAGCACGTGGAACTGAAACCCCTGCTGAAGAAACCCTTGGCAGACCCCACGGACCCGAATAACTATCGCCCCATCTCTCTACTCCCCTTCCCGGCCAAAGTCATGGAGAAGTCCATCAACTTGCAACTTATTGACCACATTGAGGCCAACCACATCCTGGACCACGCCTAATCCGGTTTCAGAAGCAACCACAGCACCGAGACCGCCCTCCTCGCTGCAACAGATGACATCCACGCCATGCTCGACCGACGAGAAACTGCCGCCCTCATCCTCCTAGACCTCTCAGCAGCTTTCGACACTGTCGACCACAACACCCTCCGCACCCACCTACACGATGCCGTCATCTGCAGCAAAGCCCTGGAATGGATCACCTCCTTCCTCACGGGCAGGACCCAGAAAGTCAGACTCCCGCCTTTCTCCTCCAAACCCACACCAGTCAACTGCGGTGTATCGCAAGGCTCTTCGCTGAGCCCCACCCTCTTCATCATCTACATGGCCCCTCTTGCTGCCATCGTCCGACGCCACAACCTCAACATCGTCTCCTATGCTGACGACACCCAGTTAATCATCTCACTCACCCGAGATCCCACCACCGCCAAAAATAACGTCCACGAAGGCCTGACAGCAGTCGCCGCCTGGATGAAGGACAACCGGCTCAAAATGAACACAGACAAAACCGAAGTCCTCCTCCTCGGACCCAATAAACCCACATAGGACAACTCCTGGTGTCCCACAGCCCCCGGTCACCCTCCAACCCCAATCGACTACACACGAAATCTAGGGTTCATCCTGGACGCCTCACTCTCCATGGACCAACAAATCAATGCCATCACCTCAACATTCTTCCACATTCTCCACCTGCTATGAAAAATCTTCAAGTGGATCCCTACCGAAACCATGGCCCCTCTTGCTGCCATTGTCCAATGCCACGACCTCAACATCATCTCCTATGCCGACGACACACAGTTAATCATTTCACCCACCCGAGATCCCACCACCGCCAAAAATAACGTCCACGAAGGCTTGACAGCAGTCGCCGCTCAAACTGAACACAGACAAAACCGAAGTCCTCCTCCTCGGACCCAATAAATCCACATGGGACAACTCCTGGTGGCCCACAGACCTCGGTCACCCTCCAACCCCAATCGACTACTCACGAAATCTAGGCTTCATCCTGGATGCCTCACTCTCCATGGACTGACAAATCAATGCCATCACCTCAACATGCTTCCACATTCTCCACCTGCTACGAAAAATCTTCAAGTGGATCCCTACCGAAACCAAGAAAACAGTCACCCACGCCCTCATCAGCAGCCGGTTAGACTACGGCAATGCACTCTATGCCGGCTCCACCATCAAACTCCAAAAAAGACTCCAACGTATCCAGAACGCGTCAGCCAGACTCATCCTTGACATCCCCCTCCAATGCCACATCACCGAACACCTAAGGAACCTTCACTGACTCCCCATCAACAAGAGAATCACCTTCAAGCTCCTTACTCACGCGTTCAAGGCCCTACACAACATCAGACCTGAATACCTCAACCACCATGTAAATTTCTACACCCCCGCCAGGCAACTCTGGTCTGCCGACCAAGCGCTCGCAGTCATCCCCCGCATCAGCAAATCCACAGCGGGTGTAAGATCCTTCTCCCACATGGCGGCTAAGACATGGAAGACCCTCCCGCTTCACCTCAGACAATCCACCTCCCTTACAAAGTTCAGAAAGGACCTCAAAACCTGGCTCTTCGACTGAATGCCCATCTCCTCCCCCTCCCCCCCTTTCTCCTATCCCCTATCCCCTTTCCCTTAGCGCCTTGAGACCCTCACGGGTGATT
Organism: Bombina bombina; assembly: GCF_027579735.1. Taxonomy (NCBI): domain Eukaryota; kingdom Metazoa; phylum Chordata; class Amphibia; order Anura; family Bombinatoridae; genus Bombina; species Bombina bombina. Next base: position 368,026,484 of record NC_069502.1, read on the forward strand.
AGTTCACACTCTATAAGTACCCAATAGATAGATAGATAGATGCACTTCACCTATTTAATTCAGAACAAGCTGGCTGCTTGTTATGGCTAGGAGATGTAGTAAGGATACAATGGTGTATAACTAGCACCTACTTATAGACCCTTTAGCTTTGAGTTAATGGCACCTAGCTGCCAATATTGTTAATCAAATCAAAAAGAGGAGTATGGCCAAAGCGCCTACCTAATGGAGGCTGGGTCTGACTTGGATATAATTGATTGGTCTATTCAAATGTTTTTGTATATTTATTACAAAGTTGACAGAACTTAATACAATTAATAGAACTTTATACAATGCAGTAAAGTGTATACATACATTGACATAAAAACATGGATCCATGTACTAAATACAATGTTCCAAATACTCAATACAATATTCCAAATGGTTAATACAATTTTTAAAACAATGTTAATAGAATTTAAAACTTAAAGCAATGTTGAAACGATACTGGCAGTGAGAAGTTATGCAATAATTGTTTACAGATATAATTTCAATGTTTGATACAATTTAAGTTAATGCTTGGCTAATAAGTGGTAACTTCTTTAGTATTTAGGGTTTACTCAGATGTTTAATATAGTCTGATGCTCATCTAATTGTTGAAAAGAAATGTGTGAAGGAATGTTGAGGTGGTGTTTTGAATCAAAAAATAGTATAGATCAAAAATAATATATAATGAAAAATATATGAAAAAAATGCACTCTGTGATATGTAGACAGTGTCAGTGATTGCCTTAATGTGAGAAAAGGTCTCTGGGGCAGCGTGATACAGCTGAGTGCTTTATAAGGCCTTATTGTACAGGTCGCTTGAAGCAGCGTATTAACGCTGTCGTTTTGATGTACAACCCCCAATCCTTATTACTTAGTGTCAAGTTCCCTTGAGGGTTATATAGGAAATCCATATGTATTCCCTTGTAGAATATATAAGAAATCCATCTGTGGAATCTATGGGTAATCTCCTTGTAAAAGAAAAATATGATGGTGTAGATCGTTTAAACTAAAATTAATCAATGAAATATAACTTACCAGTATCAACGCGCTTTGGCCTCTCAAAGGCCTTTATCAAGACTTTTATTTATGGTATTTTATGTTTAAATGATTTTTATTATTGAATTGTATATTTGTTGGCATACAAATACAATAAGAAAAAAACAAAAATAAACAAACAAAATCGTCATTAACAAGGAAGTCTCTTGTCTCTTGTTTTTTTTTTGTTTTTTTTTTTTTTTCTTTTTGACAAGTCTCTGTCATTTGATTCTAGTTCCAAGATGGCAGGTTTATTTTGCAGTCTGTAGATTGTTCTTGACAACAAATCAATGTCTCTAGAGTACAGTTACATCATCAGAATATATAATCTCAGTGTTTCATGTCCATTTTTGAATAGTGTTATAGGTAAAGCATTGCTACACAAAATGCATTATTTATCTAGTGCCTAGACTTTATCAATAACAGAGAAATTGTCTTACAGTCTGCAGTACTAATGCATAAATATATACATATCCTGAACTTATGATGAAAGAAACACAGTATAACTATGGGAAAAAAAGGAAAAAACAAACAAACCAAAGTAACCACAGCGTCAATGATCTATAACATGAGTCACTATTCTATTTAATTGCATGAATTGTAATTCATATTTTATATACCCCTTATATCTCTGACTTAGATCATATTATCAGCTCAACTTTGTTATATCATTTATATTTATTGTGTTGTATTGTGGTTCGGAATATTATGTTATTAATCCGTTATTGATGACCCAATAAAACCAGATCTTCTCAAAAGTATCTCTTGTGCCTAATATCCATGATGCTGACTCATACATCCCATAAGTCAACTTTATTTTATTCTTTATTTCTACCCATGAAGATACCCCTGTCTTCCAGTATTGTGCAATACAAGTTATTGTGACTGTACAAAGTATCCTAATAAAGGTTTTTATGGCTGGGTATTATTTTCTGTTGCGTGTGTGCAATAAAGCTTGAGATATAGTAAGTTGTATTTCTTCCTCCAGAAGGATGCTAATGAGAGAAGATACCGAAACCCAATTTTTTTGTTACTAAATCACACTCTCACCACATATGTTTAAAGGTGCCCACTTTCTCACAGCCTCTATAACAGAGGTTGGAACCTGTCTGGAACATATGCAAGTTTATTACTGGGGTTAGGTACCATCTAAATGCCGTTTTAAGAGAGTTTTCCCTTAAGTCCACGCTCAATAGACCTTTACTGATAGAACTGAGGATCTTCTCCCGTTTTTGTTTCTTAAAAGTAGTTCCTATATCTTCCTCCCATTTAAGCATAAGTGGGGTTTTAGTGTTGCTAGACTTTGTTTGTATAGAAATGTATAAGGTTGATATTGAGTGTTTTGGTCTGTGTTCTGAAGTATACATCCTTTCTAGTGCTGTGGTAGGTTGGTTTGTGGTGCCAATTAAATATTTCTGTATGGATGAGGAAATTTGGAGGTATAGGAACCATTATAGCTTAAGAGGCGTCAATTTACTCTGGACCTGGGTATATGTCATGAGTTTCTTGTTAAGTATCATTTCTGCCACCCTATATAGGCCCTTGTTAGCCCATTTATCTATAGTGCTGTGTGTGTCTTCAGGAAGTAGGTGCCTGATTGGTATTATCAACGAGTTGGAAGGCAATATTTTAGCATGGTTTATCATCCATTTCCTCATTTGCATGGTGGATTCATGTATAGGTGATTTATGTGTATGTGATTTACCTATTCTGTGGTTCCAAACTATGTCATCTGGGTGTGTTATCCCTTTAATCTGCACCTCTAGTTTAGGCCAGAGAATGTCTTCCTGTTGTCTCCCCAGCAACATTGTTTGAGAGATTCTCGCAGCTTTATAATAGTCAAGTAGGTTAGGCATACCCACTCCCCCCATTTTTTGTGACTTGTTAAGGTGATTGATGGTATTCTCCCTTTTTATTACCTCTAACATATGCCACCACTTCTGTTTGTAAAGTTGAGAGCTCTGCAACTAGTATTCTTAGGGGTAAGGCTCTGAATAAGTATAATAGGCGGGGGGAAGATTTTAAAAGCCGCAAGGCGTCTATAAAAGGAGAAAGTATATTTCTTCTATGTATGTATATCCTGTCTGATAGCCTTAAAGAGTGGTATCTAGTTGTGTTTATAGAGTTGATGAAGTTGGGGTGTTAACTGAACTCCTAGGTATTTAATATAGTTTTTTTTGCCCAAGTGAATTAAAAGTTTATCTCTATGGCCTTTTTAGTAGGAGGTGGTAGGGCGAGTAGCAAAGCTTTTGTCCAGGTTGATTTTATATCCTGATATTTGTGAGAATTTATCTAGTATGTTATATAATTTTAGGAGAGCGTTAGGTGAGTGATATTTGCTGCTCACCTTTTTAGGAACTTAGGCCTGCAGTGTTCCAGTCTGCTTACCTGTAATGGTGGTTGGTGTGTTAACAAGTTCTCTAGTTTTGCCAGGATCTGGCTATCTGATGCTACTGCACATTGGAGAATAGATTGTGACATCCTCTCGAAGTTCCGGCCTTTCCCGGAGTGGATTAATGGGGTCACTCTTTTTGCCATTCTGTCGTCTCACACCTTCAATCCTCTCAGTCTTGTCGATAGTATCTACTTTGAGGATATTTTAGGGCTTCATATGGCTGCTTTATGTCTCATTAGCCTTCCATTTTCGCAGCTTTTTGCCGGAGCTCAGAGATTATGCGTCCATCTCTGAGTGAGTCTTGGCTCCGCCACCTTATTTATGGTATATTAACTGTGCCCATATTCAGCTTAGAAGGTGTCTTTTCTAGGAGACATTAAGATTCTATCCTAATGTGTTTATTGCTGGTGGAATCATGCAGAATAAACTTCAGAAGGTTTGTCTGTCCTGGAATCCTGCTTCTTTCACTGAATATGCGACTCTTTTTTCTGTTTTTGGCGCAATCTATGGTTAGAGATTATCTGCAATTGATTTAGCAATTACTTTTTATTTGTCTGGTTTTTTTTCCCTCATAGATCATAAGGAATCTGGTGGCCTCTAGAGGCTAGGTTACCAGTTTTTGTTTTAGAACTTTGTGCGGTTCTTCAAGCTTTTTTAAACATTGGACTTGGTTTTGGACTTAGAAAAGGAGCAGCCTTTATTTGTGCTTCCCTAACACAGACAACTATCGATTTTGAACTTTGACTATTCAAACTGGGACTTGTTTGAACTTAACTAGACATTCTGACATTATTAAGTATTTTTTTTCCTCATTCTATCATTTGTATATTGTTAGTATTTGCATTTTCTAGATAAGAGATTAGCACCCCCTAAGTATCATTAGGATCCAAGTGTATATTTCGTTTTTTATTTGTTCCACAGAAAGATTACTAATCTTCCTGATTTTCATTATTTTGTTCAGGCTGTGGTTCATATTAATCTGTTATCAAGCCTTTTTCTTCTCAGTAGAATCCTTTTCTGGTATTGCAGGCGCCTCCTTTCTGAACCTACGCATGGTCTGGTCATTTATCTACTTTCTTGGAAACTGTTATTTCTTTTGGCTAGTTCTCCTGCTAGGAGAGTTTCTAAGTTACCTGCTCTTTTTTTGTGATCTTCCTTATCTGATGTTTCATCAGGATAAGGCTGTTTTTTCGGTCTAAATTTCCAAAGGTGGCTTCTTCAGACAACATTAGTTGAGAGATTGTTGTTCCTCCTTTGTGTCATTAATGGAATTCATCTAAAAGATCTTTGATTTACTTGAATATTATTTGGGCACTTGAATATTTCATTGCTTTTTTTTTGCTATTTTCATCACTAGGATTTTAGACAAACTTTTACTTTGTTCTTCTTTCTGATCCTAGGAAGGATCATAAGACTTCTGCTATTTCTTTAGCCTTTTGGTTAAAACTTTTGTTTTTCAAAGCTTTTTTCAGGGAGATCTGGTCTGAAGAAGGGGCATTTTGGCTCTGAAACGTCACAGCAATAAATATCACAATTGACACAAGTCCAGTGAGTGCAGATATTTACTGTATTGGATATCATTTATTTTTCCTGACACCCTGGCAGTTTTCTTCTTTTGAGGTGTGAGTGCAAATCCACCCTGACTTGTTAAAATGATATACACATATAATTATATATATATATATAATTATATGTGTATGTATTTATATCATTAAGGAAGAATATATTTATTTGAGGTTGTGGATTTAATTTCTCAGTGAAAAAAAATGTTTTTTAAATTCCTACATGTTATCATTCGTGGACTCCACAGATTGGGTATTAGTTCTCATGAGTAATGGATTGTGGACTCTCACCACCTGTATGAATGAAAACATAATTTATACTTACCTGAGTCCATGAAACCCCATCCATGTGTTTTTCTGGGGTTAGTTTTTTTCCCTGCTCCTTTTATGGTTATTATACCTTTTTCTTACCTCACTTGCTTAGCTATAAATTAGACTGAGGCATGTGTGAGGGGTTTTATAGAGCTATTGGGGCTTGGGAGACTCTTCCTCCTCCTAGTGGTAGAGAAGTTTAATTCCCATAAGTAATGGATCGTGGACTGTCACCACCATGAAAGAAATTATTTTATCAGGCAATTATAAATTATGATTTTCAGTGGCAGTTTTATCGCAACAAAGTAAGCCTTACGCCATAGCTTCCTGACACTTCCTAGGACCAGAGTAATGTACAAATAAACTGGAAGTTTGTCTAAAGTCTTTAGTATCCTGAATATAGAACGCTCAGAAAATCCTTGTTGTGAAGAAATCTTTTTTGGATTAGGCTTTGGACACAAAGAAGTAACAACTTCTTTTCTGACGAAAATCATATTTGATCCACAGGACTACCTTATCTTAGTGAAAAGTCAGAAATAGAGCTGATAATTCAAAAACTTTTCTAGCTGAAGAATCTTCCAGGACAACCATTTAAGATCTAAAATAGCTTTCAAAAGCAGAACCTTCTGAACAGAGAATTACATTCAAGTTCCAAATTGGTCTAACAATACAAATTCTCACCAGGGCTTGAACAAAAGTATGAATATCTGGCAACGTAGCCAATTGTTTTGAGAAACAAAACAGTGATCGCAGATATCTAATAGTAGAGCACTTCTGAGACAGTACACACCCACATTTCCACTAGAATGCAAGTTACATAAGAATGAGAGGAGTATTATATAAGGTTTATTATAGTTTGGAAGGAGCTGTGATGCTCCAGAATGAGTGTAAACCCAGTAGTAGAAGTCTGAATAGCAAATACTATGATATAGCATTAAAGTTTTTGTTATAACTTACTGAATGAAATGAAGTCAAGTATAAATGTAGTAGAGGGAATGGTTGTAGAAAAATTAGGATATTTGTATATACAACTAATATTTGAGACAGGAAAACGACTACTTTATACAGACTATATAGTGGCTATCTTAGTGACTCTACAGGTATGCGGATGAGCGGCATTTTTATGTTCACTATACATACTTATGGACTTTGATTAGGTCACTTGTTAAAGATAGCATACACTTAGTAGTAACAGTTGTTATAACACACATGCCCCCATCTTGTCGGATGACAGGTTGGAATTTTCTCCTATAATATACATAACCATAAAATATGCTGAGGTATCCTGTTTATAGGCCGGGTATAATTGGAGTATGTATCACTGCAAGCTAACTGATTTAAGTATAATGAATGTTTGTATTCCTATCCTGCAGTGAAGTGTTTATTTTGGGATTAGTAGATCCTTAACACGTATGACTGCAGTATTTTAATCAAATTTATTTTTCTCTAATACTCCTTACTGGCTAAATAATCAAATTTATTCAAAGCCTGGAATTTTTAATGAACATTAATAAAGGTATACATTTTATAGTGGAATATAGTGCGCCTAAAACCTCCGTTCTTATTTTTCTTCTTTCTTCTTTTCCTTCGTATCAGTGATCCAGACACAAGTCACATGTTATCATACTGCGATATGGTTTGGGGATTTATACCCTGGTCCCTAAAAGTGGATCTCTCACCAGTAATTCCCCATAGATAGAACTCCACAGAGTCTCCTGTAATCACGGTCTGGCTCCCTACGACCCATTTGTCCTCTCCATAAAACTGTTTGGGTCTGTATAATCTGGATCAGCTTTCTCTGAACTCTGCGCCCAAACCCTAGCTGCGTCCTCCAGGCTATGTAGACTCCTCCCTCTGTCAAATCAGGACCAGCCAACAGGTCACATGGTGTATACCGGATTGATAATAAGAAAAGAGTGCCAAGGCTCCAGCTGGACAATTGAACATACCGTCTAATGCGGATTGTGCTAACGTCTTACACTGCATATTATTATTAGTATAGTATATTATTATTATTAGTATTAGTATAGCATATTAGTATTTTACGCTTCCTATTGCTCCAGGCTTTATTCTGTTTTATATGGAATAAAAGGAGTGTTTATTTTCAGAGGCTCGCTCGTTTTCCTGTTTGTTCTTCTGGTATTACTGGCCCCTCCAGTACTCGTGAATGGGTTTATGTTTCTGCAGGAATGTCTTAAATGGATAATACTAAATTTACATAGTATTAGTATTAGTATAATAGTATTAAGTATTAAGTGAAGATGGCTCTATAAGACCTGCCAAAGTATAAATCCAAGCATAGTTATTTATCATGTTAAACTCTGGCTTATAGTTAGGCTAAATATGTGATATATTGACTGGGTTGACTCTTGACAAATTAATCCTGCTTGTGACTGCTCGTGTGCTACGCCTTTATTTATTTATTTATTTTTTAAAGATATTTTAGCTTTGGCAGGTTGAACTACTGCTTTTGATGCTGGTCTTAAAGGGACAGTATACTATAAAATTGTTTTTCCCTTAATGTGTTTCCAATTACTTTTTTTACCAGCTGCAGAGTGTAAAATGTATGAGATTTGCTTTTTTAAGGTTTATTTGTGTATATGAATTAGATATTTTGAAGCCACAACCTAATAAAATGGGTTGAGCTTGTAGGCATAATCAGATCTCATTACTGTATCACATTGTGTGCATATACCTGCTTCTTTATCTTAAATCTGTCCATAAACCAATCACCAATACTTGGAGAGAACAATGGAAAATTAACATTTTATAACCTTATCTCTTCTATAACCCACTGGGAGTGTAATTTCTTCTACTGGCTGTGTTTTAGGATGGGTGGGGATACCACAAGCTAAACTATTTCAAATGCTAATATAAGGGTAATTGAAATAATTGTAAGCAATTTAATACACTCCAACAGGTAAAGTGGATCATTGGGAACAAATTAAAGGGGAGAAAATTGTTGAGTAAACTGTCCCTTTAATGATTGATGCACTTAACTTGTGATAGCTGCTCTCTGTATTGTTTCTGCCATTTATTATACATTTCATATTTTCAGATATTTCTGATGGTATCCCAGGACAATATGGTCAAGCCTAATGTCTCTCACAAATGGGGCAAGTGTTCCTTTTCCAAATTTGCTACACTATGGCTGGTATATTATTTTGGGGGTTTCAAAAAAGCTCTACAAAGCAGGCCCAAAAAAAGGCCTGATGTTCAAGCTAATTCTTCCCAGTTTCTATTAGGAGGCGGATTGAGACATTTTCAGAACTCCTGCCTTTCAAACCTTTAAGAGTCTTGGGACTCTTTATTAACCAATTTTACATTTTGATAGCTGCTTTATATTAACCATCAGGGCCTCAATCCGATATGCAGCGTCGCCCGCAAAAGCCGGCAATGCCAAATTTTGCACTGGTTTGGTATCACATATACGGCGTAACCTAGAAGCTACGCTCGTATATATCTGCTTTTGGCCGTAGTTTTTTGGCCCATAGACAGGTATACCACACCAGCGCAGTTTGGTATCCAATATACAGCGTAAGGACTTACGTGGTGAAAATGGAGAAATCCTACTCCATTTTCACCTCGCCACAAATTGCAGGCGTAGTAAGCCTTACGCTGTCTATTGGAGCCCCGTAACTCCCTAAACTACCTGCAAAATAAAACCTAACACCTAACGCATGCGCAATGTCTATCTACCTGTCAACCGCGATCCCCTGCCGCAATCCCTAATAAAGTATTTATCCCCTAAACCGCCGCTCCCGGACCCCGCCGCCACCTACATTAAATGTATAACCCCCCTAATGTGAGCCCCTACACCGCCGCCATCTACATTACCTACCCCCTAATGTGAGCCCCTTACACCACCGCCACCTACATTAACTACCCCCTAATGTGAGCTCCTACCCCGCCGCCAGCTATATTTAAATTATTAACCCCTAATCTAATCCCCCTATACCGCCGCCACCTATATTAAATTAATTAACCCCTAATCTAATCCCCCTATACCGCTGCCACCTATATTAATCTAATCCCCCTATACAGCCACCACCTATATTAAATTAATTAACCCCTAAAATACTAAACTATCCCTACCACTAAACCTAAGTCTAACCATACAAATAGCCCTGAAAAGGGCTTTTTGCGTGGCATTACCCCAAAGTAAACAGCTCTATAGGCAGCCCTTAAAAGGGCTTTTTGCGGGGCTTTGCCCCAAAGTAATCAGCTCTTTTACCAGCCCTTAAAAGGGCTTTTGGTGGGGCATTGTCACAAAGTAATCAGCTCTTTTGCCTATAATCTAAATCCCCCTATACCGCCGCCACTTATAATAAATGTATTACCCCCTAATCTAATCCCCCTACACCGCCGCCACTTATATTAACTATATTAACCCTAATTATATTAGGGTTAATATAGTTAATATAGTTATTATATTATATATATTAGCTATATTAACCCTAATTATATTTGGATTAATATCGTTATTATATTATATATATATATTAAGTATAATAACCCTATCTAACTCTAACACCCCTAACTAAATTCTTATTAAAATAAATCTAATTAATATTAATATTATTAATTAAAATATTCCTATTTAAATCTAAATACTTACCTATAAAATAAACCCTAAGATAGCTACAATGTAATTAATAATTAAATTGTAGCTATTTAAGGGTTTATATTTATTTTACAGGTAACTTGGTATTTATTTTAACTAGGTACAATAGCTATTAAATAGTTAATAACTATTTAATAGCTACCTTGTTAAAATAATTACCAATTTACCTGTAAAATAAATCCTAACCTAAGTTACAAATACACCTACATTATCAATAAATTAAATAAACTACAAATATCTAAACTAAAATACAATTAAATACACTAAACTAAATTACAAAAAACAAACAAACACTAAATTACAAAAAATAAATAAAGATTACAAGAATTTTAAGCTAATTACACCTATTCTAAACCCCCTAATAAAATAACAAAGCCCCCCAAAATAAAATTGGAACAGCCAATAGAATGCAAGCTCAATCTGATTGGCTGATTGGATCAGCCAATTGGATTGAACTTGAATATGATTAGCTGATTGAATCAGCCAATCAGATTTTCTTACCTTAACTCCGATTGGCTGATAGAATCCTATCAGCCAATCGGAATTCGATGGACACCATCTTGGATGACGTCATTTAAAGGAAACTTCATTCGTCTTTCAGTCATCGGGCCAGCTGGATGTTCCGCGTCGTAGGTCCGAAGAAAGAAAATTGAAGATGCCGCTTGTAGGAAAACTTCGCCCCGATGGAGGACCTCCTCTTTGCTGCTTGGATGAAGACATCGCCGGATGGAAGACTTCTTCTTTGACGCTTGGATGAAGACATCGCCCGGATTGGATGAAGAGTTCGGCCCGGATGGGTGAAGATGACTCAAGGTAGAGAGATCTTCTGGGGCTTAGTGTTAGGTTTTTTTAAGGGGGGTTTGGGTGGGTTTAGAGTAGGGGTATGTGGGTGGTGGGTTGTAATGTTGGGGGTGGTATTGTGTTTTTTTTTACAGGCAAAAGAGCTGATTACTTTGGGGCATGCCCCGCAAAAGGCCCTTTTAAGGGCTGGTAATAGAGCTGTTAACTTTTGTAATTTAGAATAGGGTAGGGCATTTTTTTTTATTTTGGGGGGCTTTATTATTTTATTAGGGGGCTTAGAATAGGTGTAATTAGCTTAAAAATCTTGTAATCTTTTTTTATTTTTTGTAATTTAGTGTTTGTTTTTTTGTAATTTAGTTTAGTGTATTTAATTGTATTTTAGTTTAGATATTTGTAGTTTATTTAATTAATTTATTGATAGTGTAGGTGTATTTGTAACTTAGGTTAGGATTTATTTTACAGGTAAATTGGTAATTATTTTAACAAGGTAGCTATTAAATAGTTATTAAATATTTAATAGCTATTGTATCTAGTTAAAATAAATACCAAGTTACCTGTAAAATAAATATAAACCCTAAAATAGCTACAATGTAATTATTGTAGCTATCTTAGGGTTTATTTTATAGGTAAGTATTTAGATTTAAATAGGAATATTTTAATTAATAATATTAATATTAATTAGATTTATTTTAATAAGAATTTAGTTAGGGTGTTAGAGTTAGATAGGGTTATTATTCTTAATATAGTTAATATATATAATATAATAACTATATTAACCCTAATATAATTAGGGTTAATATAGTTAATATAGATGGCGGCGGTGTAGGAGGGTCAGATTAGGGCTTAATCTATTTAATATAGGTGGCGGCGGTGTAGGGGGATTAGATTAGGGGGTAATATATTTATTATAGGTGGTGGCGGTATAGGGGGATTTAGATTATAGGCAAAAGAGCTGATTACTTTGTGACAATGCCCCGCCAAAAGCCCTTTTAAGGGCTGGTAAAAGAGCTGATTACTTTGGGGCAAAGCCCCGCAAAAAGCCCTTTTAAGGTTGCAATAGAGCTGTTTACTTTGGGGTAATGCCACGCAAAAAGCCCTTTTCAGGGCTATTTGTAGGGTTAGACTTAGGTTTAGTGGTAGGGATAGTTTAGTATTTTAGGGGTTAATTAATTTAATATAGGTGACGGCGGTATAGGGGGATTAGATTAGGGGTTAATTAATTTAATATAGGTGGCGGCGGTGTAGGGGGATTAAATTAGGGGTTAATAATTTTAATATAGCTGGCGGCGGGGTAGGGGGATTAGATTAGGGGTTAATAATTTTAATATAGCTGACGGCGGGGTAGGAGCTCACATTAGGTGGTAGTTAATGCAGCTGGCAGCGGGGTAGGAGCTCACATTAGGGGGTAGTTAATATAGCTGGTGGCGGTGTAAGGGGCTCATATTAGGGGGTAGTTAATGTAGCTGGCGGCGGTGTAAGGGGTTCACATTAGGGGGTAGTTAATGTAGCTGGCGGCGGTGTAAGGGGCTCACATTAGGGGGTAGTTAATGTAGGTGGCGGTGGTGTAAGGGGCTCACATTAGGGGGTAGTTAATGTAGCTGGCGGCGGTGTAAGGGGCTCACATTATAGGGTAGTTAATGTAGCTGGTGGCGGTGTAAGGGGCTCACATTAGGGGGTAGTTAATGTAGGTGGCGGCGGTGTAAGGGGCTCACATTAGGGGGTAGTTAATGTAGGTGGCGGCGGGGTCCGGGAGCGGCGGTTTAGGGGTTAATAACTTTATTAGGTGCGGCGGGGTCCGGGAGCGGTGGTTTAGGGGTCAATACATTTTTTATTATTAGGAGAGTGAAGGGGGATAGCGGATAGAGGGGTATACGTGTCGGGCTATGTTTGGGAGGCGTGTTAGACAGTACGGGAGATTTAATAACTTAGTCAGGTTTTGTAGGTGCCGGCAGTTTCTAAAGTGCCGTAAGTCACTGGCGACTCCAGATATTTGTACTTCCGCAGATTTCTGGACATCGCTGGTTCATCAGACTTACGGCACTTTAGCATCTGATGGCGCCGTATATGGGATATCTCGAGTTGCGAGCTGAAACTACGGGCGGCAGGGGTTCCCTCGCTTGCGCCGCAAACTACGATCTATATTGGATCGCACCCCAGGTGGTGTTAACAGCAGACTTGCAATGTCAAAGACAGTAAGTATCCTCAGTGGGGCAGGTTGAGATTGAGACTAATATGCCCCTACCCCATTACTTTTTCTCTTAAATCATTTATGGAGAAAAAACAAACGAAATGCAATTCTATTATTCTGGCTCCTACGTGGCACAATATAACTTGCTTTTTAGATTTAGTTATTTGGGCTGGACACATTTTCTACTTTATCATTCCTATTATTTTTAATGAGGCACTCATCAGCTTGCACTGATGGCTTAGCTTCCTAAATTCTTGGTTCTCTAGCATAAAGTTTTCTCCCCAGGTGAGGTTATCCCTTAGAATCTAGATGGTGTTTGGTTTTACCAGGTAGTCCTGACAAAGATGCTTTCTTCAATGCAGTGACTGTGGAAGTCTAGAAATACCTTATTATTATAGAAGGTTGGACATTGCATTTTTTAATCAAAAGAAGAGTGTTCTAATAAGTAGAGATGTGCATTTCATTCAGAATTGAAATTCGGACAGATTTGTCAAATAAGGAGCTTCGGATTGATTCAAATTTTCGAATTACCCTAGCAACGAAATTTAACTAATCCAAATGCATTTCTAACGAATAAATCCGAATTAGTTTGGATTTATTAGTTACATTCAAATGGCCATGGACTAATCGCAATTACACTAGTATTGTACAGTATATTCGGTTATATCACTTTACTAGCTCTGTGCAGGGCACATTATGTAGCTGGTACCTGTGAGGTTGGTACTTAGGTGGGATCTGCTGTGTATTACACTAGTATTATGTACTGTATATTAGGTTATATACCTCTGCTAGCTCTGTGCATATTTTGTAGCTGGTACCTGTGAGGTTGGTACTTATGTTGATTCAGATGGGTTACACCTAATATACAGTACATAAGATTAGTCTAATACACAGCACATCCCACCTAACACATACCAAACTTCCAAATTTACGAATCGAATCCGAACCGAATACATCCGAATTTATTCAAATACGAATGAATCCGAAATGAATGCATTTGAATGTATCCGAATAAGAATTGATCCGAAAACTAAATTCGAAAAAATCTAAATCGGTCCAAAACAAATTTTTCCGCCGCGCACAAGTCTTCTAATAAGATGCTTTTTATCTTTTTGTGAGCACATGAGCTGGTACCTATTTAAGCTGCCTGAAGAACTTTTCTACCAAAGACTGCTTCAGAAGAAGCAAATACATCAAAATGGTAAAATTTAGTAAATGTACAGTATGCAAAGAAGACCAAGTTGCTGCTTTGCAAATCTGATCAACCGAAGCTTCATTCTTAAAAGCCCAAGAAGTGGCGACTGATCTAGTAGAATGAGCTGTAATTCTCTGAGGTGGAGACTGTCCCGCCTCTACATAAGACTTGTGAATCAAAAGCTTTAACCAAGATGCAAAAGAAATGGCAGAGGCTTTCTGACCTTTCCTAGAACCAGAAAAAAACAACTAATAGACTAGAAGTCTTCCTGAAATCTTTAGTAGCTTCAACATAATATTTAAAAGTTCTTACAACATCCAAAGAATGTAGAGATCCTTCAAGAGTATTCTTGGGATTAGGACAAAAGGAAGGAACAACAATTTCCCTACTAATGTTGTTAGAATTCACAACCTTAGGAAAAAATTTAAACGAATTCCGCAAAACAGCCTTATCCTGATGGAAAATCAGAAAAGGAGACTCACAAGAGAGAGCAGACAATTCAGAAACTTTTCTAGCTGAAGATATAGCCAAAAGGAACAACACTTTCCAAGAAAGTAGTTTAATATCCAAAGAATGCATAGGCTAAAAAGGAGGAACCTGCAAAGCCTTCAAACCCAAATTAAGACTCCAAGGAGGAGAGATTGATTTAATAACAGGCTTGATATGAACTAAAGCCTGAACAAAACAGTGAATATCAGGAAAATTAGCAATTTTTCTGTGAAATAAAACAGAGCAGAGATTTGTCCCTTCAAAGTACTTGCAGACAAACCTTTATCCAAACCATCCTGAAGAAACTGTAAAATTCTAGGAATTCTAAAAGAATGCCAAGAGAATTTATCAGAAAAACACCATGAAATATAGGTTTTCCAAACCCGATAATAAATCTTTCTTGAAACAGACTTACGAGTCTGTAGCATAGTATTAATCATCGAGTCAGAGAAACCTCTATGACTAAGCACTAAGTGTTCAATTTCCATACCTTCAAATTTAGTGATTTGAGATCCTGATGGAAAAAACGGCCTTTGAGACAGAAGGTCTGGACTTAAAGGAATTGGCCAAGGTTGGCAACTGGACATCCGGACAAGGTCTGCATACCAAAACCTGTGTGACTATGCTGGTGCTATCAGAAACACATCCGATTGTTCCAATATGATTTTGGAGATCACCCTTGGAAAGAGAACTAGAGGCGGAAAAATGTAATCAGGTTGGTAAACCAAGGAACTGCTAACTCATCCACCATCTCCGCTTGAGAATCCCTGGACCTGGAAAGGTACCTGGGAAGCTTCTTGTTTAGATGGGAAGCCATCAGATCTATTTCAGGGAGACCCCCACATCTGTACAATCTGACTAAATACATCTGGATGGAGAGACCACTCCCCTGGATGTAAAGACTGACGACTGAGATAATCTGCTTCCCAATTGTCTACACCTGGAATATGTATTGCAGAAATTTTAAAAGAGTTGGATTCTGCCCACTAAAGTATCCGAGATACTTCTTTCATTGCTAAAGGACTGCGATGCCCCCCTTGATGATTGACATATGCCACAGTTGTGATATTGTCTGTCAAAAAACGAATGAATAATTCTCTCTTTAATAGAGGCCAAGCCTGAAGAGTCCTGAAAATAGCACAGAGTTCTAAAATATAGATTGGTAACCTCGCCTCTTGAGGATTTGAAACACCTTCTGCTGTCTGAGACCCCCAGACAGCTCCCCAACCTGTGAGACTTGCATCTGTTGAAAAGACAGTCCAGGCAGGATGAACAAAAGAGGCGCCTTGAATAATCCGATGATGGACTAACCACCAGGACAGAGAGAGAGTTGAATGTTGGGATTTAAGTATATCAACTGTGATTTCCGAGTATAATCCCTACACCATTGACACCATTGATTCAGCATGCAAAGCTGCAGAGGTCTCATATGAAAAGGAGCAAAGGGGATTGCGTCCGATGCTGCAGTCATGAGACCTAAAACTTCCATGCACATAGCCACTGAAGGGAATGATCGAGACTGAAGGTTTTGACAGGCAGAAACCAATTTCATTCGTCTCCTGTCTGTTAAAGACAAAGTCATGGACACTGAATCTATTTGGAAACCTAAAAAGGTGACCCTTGTCTGAGGAATCAAGGAACTCTTTGGTAAATTGATCCTTCAACCATGTCTTCGAAGAAACAACACAAGTTGATTCATGTGAGATTCTGCTAAATTAAAAGATTGAGCCAGTACCAAGATATTGTCCAAATAAGGAAACACCGCAATACCCCGCTCTTTGATTACAGAGAGTAGGGTACCGAGAACCTTCAAAAAGATTCTTGGAGCTGTAGCTAGGCCAAATGGAAGAGCAACAAACTGGTAATGCTTGTCTAGAAAAGAGAATCTCAGAAACCGATAGTGGTCTGGATAAATCGGAATATGAAGATACGCATCCTGCAAGTCTATTGAGGACATTTAATGACCTTGCCGAGCAAAAGGCAGAATAGTCCTTATAGTCACCATCTTGAAATTTGGGACTCTTACAAAATTATTCAAAAACTTCAGATCCAGAACTGGTCTGAAATAATTTTCCTTCTTTAGAACAATGAAAAGATTTGAATAAAAACCCAGACCCGGTTCCAGAATTGGAACTGGTACAATCACTCCTGAAAGCTCTAGATCTGAAACACATTTCAGAAAAGCCTGAGCTTTCACAGGATTTGTTGGAACGTGAGAGAGAAAAATCTTCTCACAGGAGGTCTTATTCTGAAACCTATTCGATACCCCTGGGAGACAATATTCTGAAACCAATGATTCTGAATGGAACCTGCCCAAACGTCTTGAAATAATTTCAATCTGCCTCCCACCAGTAAAACTGGATCGAGGGCCGCACCTTCATGCAGTCTTGGGGGCTGGCTTTGGTTTCTTGTAAGGCTTTGATTTATTCCAACTCGAGGAAGGCTTCCAATTGGAGCCAGAGTCCTTAGGGGAAGGAGTGGTTAAGCTCTAGATTTGCCTTTAGACTTTTTATCTTGAAAAATAATAGTGGAAATAATTGAATCCAACTGGGAACCAAACAAATTATTACCCTAGAATGAAAGAGATAGTAACCTAGATTTAGATACCATGTCAGCATTCCATGATTTGAGCCATAAAGCTCTTCTAGCTAAAATAGCTAAAGACATAGATTTAACATTTATCTAGATGATATCAAAAATAGCATCACAGATAAAATATTTGCATGTTGAAGCAAACGAACAATGCTATGAGTCTTTTTCCCGTTGTGCTAAGCTATTCAACCAAAAATTTGATGCAGCCGCAATATCAGCCATAGAAATGGCATGTCTGAGCATATAGCTAGAATGCAAATTAGCTTTCCTTAGATAAGATTCAATTTTCCTATCTATATCCTTAAAAGAGGTACTATCTTCCATAGGAATATTAGTACGCTTAGCAAGAGTAGAAATAGCCCCATAAACCTTAGGGACTTTTTCCCAAAACTCTAATCTAGCCACTGGCAAAGGAGAACTTTTTAAACCTTGAAGAAGGAACAAAATAAGTACCAGGCTTCGACCATTCCTTAGCAATCACATCAGAAATGGCATCAGGAACAGGAAAAACCTCAGGAGTAGACACAGGAGGCTTATATACAGAATTCAAACGTTTACTGGATTTATTATAAAGATGACCAGACGCCTCAATATCCAAAGTTATTAACACTTCTTTTAACAAAGAACAAATATACTTAATCTTAAAAAGATAAGATGATTTATCAGTGTCAATGTCTGAAGTAGGATCCTCTGAATCAGAGAGATCCTCATCAGTGGAGGATATATCAGTATGTTGTCGGTGATTAAACATTTCATCAGTATTATGAGTTTTAAAAGACCTTTTACGTTTATTTGAAGGTGGTATAGTAACCATAGCCTTCTGTATCGCATAAACAATATAATTTTTCATATCAACAGGGATATCATGTACTTTAGATGTTGAAGGAACAACAGATACTGTACTAGCACTAATAGAAACCTCTGCATTCAAAAGCTTATCATGACAACTGTTACATACTACAGCTAAAGATATAATATCCACTAGTTTACAAAAGATACACTTAGCTTTGGTAGAACTGTGTTCAGGCTGCATGGTTCCTACAGCAGCTTCTGAGACAGGATCAGATTGAGACATCTTGTAAAATGTAAAAAAAGAAAAATAATATTAAACAGAAATATCTTATTTTCACATATAGCAGTTTCAGGTATGGGAAAAAAGTGCTAAATTTGGCAAAAAAAGCAAATAGCATAGTCCTCTGAGAATAAATAAGGCAATGAGCATATAGGAAGGGAGGTAAAATAAAACAAATTTTTTTGGTGCTAACAAACATCCGGAAATGACGCAACTCGCGTCATAACACAATTTTGCGTCAACTAAGACACAGGAAATGACGAACTTGCGTCATGACGCACAAAATTACGAACTTGCGTCATGATGCACATTCGCGCCCAACAAAATTTCTTGCGCCAAGAATGACGCAATAAATAACAGCATTTTGCGCCCTCGCAAGCCTAATTTGCCCGCAAGTTTTCCAAGAAAAAACAAGTCAAATTGAAAAAAGACTATACCCCAGGTAAGACAAACTTCCTAAACATGATTCCCATAATGAACTGCTGGACTGCAAAAGGAAATACACATAGACCGGACTCATGGCAAATCTAAATAAAATACATATATTTAAAACTGTACATTAATACATAAAGCGCCAAACCATAGCTGAGAGTGTCTTAAAATAATGATACATACTTACCAAAAGACACCCATCTACATATAGCAGATAGCCAAACCAGTACTGAAAGCTATTTGCAGAGGTAATGGTATATAAGAGTATATCGTCGATCTGAAAAGGAAGGTAGGAGATGAATCCCTACGACCGATAACAGAGAACCCTTGAAAAGATTTCTCGTGAGGAAAACCATAAAATCAAACAGGCGATACTCTCTGTACTCACTGTATACTGTAGGAATTGGGATTCAGAATGCTTAGAAGCGCTTATCATAGAAGAAATCATAAAAATCAAGCACAAACTTACTTCACCACCTCCATAGGAAACAAAATTTGTAAAACTAAATTGTGGGTGTGGTGAGGGGTGTATTTATAGGCATTTTGAGGTTTGGGAGACTTTGCCCCTCCTGGTAGGATTGTATATCCCATACGTCACTAGCTCATGGACTCTTGCCAATAACATGAAAGAAATGTGCAATATGCATCAAAATGAAAGGTGCATAAATTTGGGCACCCCAAAAGAAATATCGCAATAATATTTAGTAGAGCCTCCTTTAGCAGAAATAGCAGCCTCTAGGCGCTTCCTATAGCCTGTAATGAGATTCTGGATGAAGGTATTTTTGACCATTCCTCCTTGCAAAACATCTCCAGTTCAGTTAGGTTGCCGAGCATGGACAGCTCGCTTCAAATCACCCCACAGATTTTCAATGATATTCAGGTCTGGGACTGGGATTGCCATTCCAGAACATTGTACTTGTTCCTCTGCATAAATGTCAGAGTAGATTTTGAGCAGTGTTTTGGGTCGTTGTCTTGTTGAAATATCCAGCTCCGGAGTAACTTCAACTTTGTGACTGATTCCTCAACATTATTCTCAAGTATCTGCTGATATTGAGTGGAATCCATGCGACCCTCAACTTTAACAAAATTCCCAGTACCTGCACTGGCCACACAGCCCCACAGCATGATGGAACATGCACCAAATTTTACTGTGGCTAGCAAGTGTTTGTCTTGGAACACTGTGTTCTTTTGCCGCCATGCATAACACCCTGTCAGGGTGACAGGAATCAGACTGAGACAAGAAGTGCAAAAATAATCACATCTTTATTAATGACAAATATAATGAAAAGTCCATAAGTAAAATAACAAGCCAGGAGTCAAAACCAAAGCTGGTACTCAGACGAGCCAAGTCAGGAGCCAAAGCGAGTAGTACGACGAGCCGGAATCAGGAACAAGGAGAACAGCAAAGTCAGGAACAAGCCAGGGATCAGGAACCAGAAGAGAAGTCAGACTAGCCAGGTAGGTAATACACAGGAACTCACAAACAGGTCTGAGACAACGCAAGGGCAAAGCATACTGAACAGAGGCCCTTTAAATAATAAGTGATGACATCACAATTCTCAGACTGCAACCTGTCTCACACAGATGATGTACAACAGTCTGTCCATAAGAGGGCGTGCAGAAAATGAGCAGCATCACACACTCTGAACCAGACTCAGCAAGAAAGGTGAGTAAAATGGCTGCTAGAAGCACGTGGCAAACAAAGCAGGGAAAAATCCCTGACAGTACCCTCCCCTCAACAATTCCTCCCCCACGGGAGGACAAAAGGCTTATTGGGGAAATGGGCATGGAAGGCACAGGAGCATGAACATCAGAGGAGGGAACCCATGAATGCTCCTCCGGACAGTAACCCCTCCAGTGAACCAAATACTGTACGTGACCCCTGGACATACGAGAGTCAATAATGCTGCTGACCTCATATTCTTCATGGTTATCAGCAAAGATAGGACAGGGACGAGGCAACACAGTGGTAAACCGATTACAAACCAATGGTTTCAAGAGGGAGACATGAAAAACATTGGAGATGCGCAGGAGGAAGGTCAAGAGCATAGGACACAGGATTGACACGTCGGAGTATCCGAAAAGGACCAATATAACGGGGAGCCAGTTTATTGGAAGGCACACAAAGGTTCAAGTTGCAGGAGGACAGCCAATCTCTCTCAACAACCTGGTAGGAAGGCGCAGGCAGACGCCTACGATCAGCCTGGAACTTTTGGCGCTGCATAGAACGATGAAGGCAATCCTGAATCTGCACCCACGTGGAACGGAGTTGCTGGAGATGCTCCTCCAAAGCCAAAATTCCCTGAAACATGAATGAATCGGGCAACAAGGATGGTTGAAACCCATAATTCGCCATGAACGGGGATAACTGGGAGGAAGCATTAAAAGCACTATTACGAGCGAACTCTGCCCAAGGTAAAAGTTCAGACCAATTATTGTGGTGATCTGAGACATAGCAACTGAGGAACTGTTCCAGAGCTTGATTAGACCATTCTGCAGCCCCATTGGATTGAGGATGATATGTAGAGGAGAAGGAAAGCTGGATCCCCATTTGAGCACCAATTTCATAATTGCACTCCGCCAGAGACAATTTCTTAGAGAAGAAACCACATGGATGCAAGGAACCGTCAGACATAGGACGTTGAGACAAGAGGGCACCTACTCCAGTCTCAGACACATCGACCTCAAGAACAAAAGGCAGGACAGGGTTAGGATTCCCCAGAACTGGAGCGGCAGCAAAGGCAGTCTAAATACTCTCAAAAGCCTTATTGGCAGTAGGTGACCAATGTAGAGGATCATTCTCCATACGGGTCATGTCAGTGATAGGTTTGACCAAGGAAGAAAAGTTTTTAATAAACTTCCTATAGTAATTGGCAAAGCCCAAAAAACATTGAATAGAGCAAATACCAACTGGGCGAGGCCACTGCAGGACTGCAGACAACTTGTCAGGATCCATGGAGAACCCTGCAATGGAGATTACATAACCTAGAAAGGTTACTTGAGTCTGATGAAACTCACATTTCTCGAGTTTACAAAACAGGCCGTTCTCACGTAGTCTCTGAAGTACCTGTGTAACATCAGAACGATGAGCCTCAAGAGTGGGTGAGTGTATGAGGATATCATCTAAGTACACCACAACACACTTTTGCAACATATCTCATAGAACATCATTAATAAATTCCTGGAAAACAGCTGGAGCATTACATAGGCCAAAGGGCCTTTCAAGATACTCATAATGCCCACTCCTGGTGTTAAATGCTGTTTTCCATTTGTGGCCCTCATCAATCCTAATGAGATTGTATGCTCCTCTCAAATCAAGTTTAGAAAAGACCGTAGCTCCCTTGAGGCGGTCAAAGAGTTCCGTAATGAGCGGAATAGGGTAAGCATTCTTAATGGTAAGACGATTAAGACCCCTATAATTGATGCATGGTATTAACTTGCCACCCTTTTTCTTCACAAAGAAGAAGCCAGCCCCTGCAGGAGAGCAGGATTTGCGGATGATCCCCTGTGACAGAGCATCGGCAACATACTCCTCCATAACACAATTCTCTGCAACCGAGAGAGGGTAAACCCGGCCAGAGGAGGAATGGCTCCAGGTTGCAGGTCTATGGCACAATCGTAAGACCGATGAGGAGGCAACGTACCGACATGCACCTTGTCAAAAACATCTTGGAACTCTCTGTACTCCTCAGGCAATTGAGATACCAAAGAAGTGCACAGAACTTTGACTGGTTTCCGAAGACAAGTGGAAATACATTGCGGAGACCACAACAAAATTTTGGACCTACGCCAGTCGAGACTGGGATTGTGCTTTTGGAGCCAGGGATAACCCAGAACAACCGGAAAATGCGGAGAGTTAATCACCTGGAACTGGAGGGTTTTAAAATGGAGAGCCCCAACAGCCATGGATAATGGAGTGGTTTCCTGAGTAACGAGTGCAGGCTGAAGAGGCCTGCCATCAATGGCCTCAATAGCAAGCGGAACGGACCGAGGCAATACAGGAATGGAGTGCTGTGATTCAAAGGCACTGTCCATGAAATAGCCCGCAGCACCGGAGTCAACAAGAGCCTGGGTGACTATGGAGGAGTCCACCCAGGAAAGGACAACAATGACCAAAGGTTTCTCATTTAGTGGTTCTGGGGATGAGTATAAACCACCCAAGGTCTGCCCCCGACAAGACCCTAGGTGCGAGCGTTTAACCGGCCGTTTAGGACAAAACTTTAAAAGGTGGCCCTGTAACCCGCAATAGAGACAGAGCCCCTCCCTCCTCCTAAAGGCCCTCTGCATGGCACAGCAGTACCTGGTGACTCGGGACCAGGAGACATGGGAGGAGAGGGAGGCATGGGTGGGAATGACAACATAGGAGACAATGGTACAGGAGGCTTCCGCAAGCTCTCCTTGAAAGAGGGCCTCTCTCTGAGTCTGATGTCAATTAGGATTAAAAAAGACACCAAAGCCTCGAGATCCTCTGGTAAATCTCTGGCAGCAACTTTGTCTTTAATCACATCAGAAAGCCCATGAAAGTTGGCGGCAACAAGGGCTTCATTGTTCCAACCAACCTCTGCGGCAAGTGTACAGAACTCAATGGCATACTGAGCAACAGATCTCGTACCTTGCTGAATGGACATGAGTCGTTTGGCAGCAGAGAAGGAGCGAGCCGGAACATCAAATACCCTTCGAAAGGAGGCCACAATTCAGGGTAATTAGAAATCACAGGTTTATTAGTCTCTGACAAGGGATTAGCCCAGACAAGGGCTGTGTCAGAGAGTAAAGAGATGAGAAATCCCACCTTAGCTCTGTCAGAAGGAAACGCCTGAGGTAACATCTCAAAGTAAATGCCCACCTGGTTCAAAAACCCTCTGCACTGATTAGGATCGCCTCCATAACGCTGAGGTAGAGGTGCAGAACTGGACATGCTCTTTGTAGGACTAGGTACAGAAGCGGAAACAGGAGCAGCCATAACTTGTAGGACACTATGGTCCAAATGTGCAGTGCGAGTCAGCAGGGTTTGCAGGGCTAGTGCAAATTGATCCAAGCAGTGATCCTGTTCCTCAATCCTGGAAATGATTTTAGGTAAAGGTGGATTATTAGCACCATAAGGATTCATGGCCCTTGCGTAATGCCAGAGTGCCAGGAATCAGACTGAGACAAGAAGTGCAAAAATAATCACACCTTTATTAATAACAAAAATAATAAAAAGTCCATAAGTAAAATAACAAGCCAGGAGTCAAAACCAGAGCTGGTAGTCAGACGAGCCGAGTCAGGAGCCAAAGCGAGTAGTCAGACGAGCCGGAATCAGGAACAAGGAGAACAGCAAAGTCAGGAACAAGCCAGGGATCAGGAACCAGAACAGATGTCAGACTAGCCAGGTAATACACAGGAACTCACAAAAAGGTCTGAGACAATGCAAGGGCAAAGCATACTGAACAGAGGCCCTTTAACCCCTTAATGACCGGACCATTTTTCAATTTTCTTACCCTTAATGACAATGGCTATTTTTACATTTCTGCAGTGTTTGCGTTTAGCTGTAATTTTCCTCTTACTCGTTTACTGTACCCACACATATTATATACCGTTTTTCTCGTCATTAAATGGACTTTCTAAAGATACCATTATTTTCATCATATCTTATAATTTACTAAAAAAAAATGATAAAATATGAGGAAAAAATGGAAAAAAACACACTTTTTCTAACTTTGACCCCCAAAATCTGTTACACATCTACAATCACCAAAAAACACCCATGCTAAATAGTTTCTAAATTTTGTCCTGAGTTTAGAAATACCCAATGTTTACATGTTCTTTGCTTTTTTTGCAATTTATGGGGCAATAAATACAAGTAGCACTTTGCTATTTCCAAACCACTTTTTTTCAAAATGGGCGCTAGTTACTTTGGAACCCTGATATCTGTCAGGAATACCTGAATATCCCTTGACATGTATATATTTTGTTTTAGAAGACATCCCAAAGTATTGATCTAGGCCCATTTTGGTATATTTCATGCCACCATTTCACCACCAAATGCGATAAAAAAAAAAAAGTTCACTTTTTCACAAATTTTGTCAAAAACTTTAGGTTTCCCACTGAAATTATTTACAAACAGCTTCTGCAATTATGGCACAAATGGTTGTAAATGCTTCTCTGGGATCCCCTTTTTCAGAAATAACAGACTCATATGGCTTTGTGTTTGCTTTTTGGTAATTAGAAGGCCGCTAAATGCTGCTGCGCACCACACATGTTTTATGCCCAGGAGTGAAGGGGTTAATTAGGGAGCTTGTAGGGTTAATTTTAGCTTTAGTGTAGTGTAGTAGACAACCCCAAGTATTGATCTAGGCCCATTTTGGTATATTTTATGCCACCATTTCACCGCCAAATGCGAGCAAATAAAAAAAAAACTTTACATTTTTCACAATTTTAGGTTTCTCACTGAAATTATTTACAAACAGCTTGTGATATTATGGCAGAAATTGTTGTAAAAGCTTCTCTGGGATCCCCTTTGTTCAGAAATAGCAGACTTATATGGCTTTGGCGTTGCTTTTTGGTAATTAGAAGGCCGCGAAATGCTGCTGCGCACCACACGTGAATTATGCCCAGCAGTGAAGGGGTTAAATTAGGTAGCTTGTAGGGAGCTTGCAGGGTTAATTTTAGAGATCAGCCTCCCACCTGACACATCCCACTCCCTGATCCCTCCCAAACAGCTCTCTTCCCTCCCCCACCCCACAATTGTTACCGCCATCTTAAGTACTGGCAGAAAGTCTGCCAGTACTAAATAAAAGTTTTTTGTTTTTTTTTAAATAAAAATTATAAAATATTTTAGTTGTGATGGACCCCTGCCTTAGCACCAACCTCCCTGATCCCCCCCTACAGCTCTCTAACCCTCTCCCCTACCTAAATACCGCCATCTTGGGTACTGGCAGCTGTCTGCCAGTACCCAGTTTGTCCCCACAAACCAAACTATTTAAATTTTATTTATAACTTTTATTTGTATTTTTAATTATTTCTGTAGTGTAGCAGCCCCCCCACAATACCCCCACCCCCTCCCAGATCCTTTTATATGTAAAAAAAAAAAAAAATTGTAACTTTTTTTTTAACTTTTTTTTTTCCCCCTTCCTTCATTGGTGTCAGTGTGGCTAATGTGTGCACGTGCACGCGTGCACGCGCGTGCACACGCTCCCTCCTCCCACCGGACAAAGGCACCATCGGCACCATCACTACCGGTGCAGAGAGGGCCACAGAGTGGCGCTCTCTGCATCGGAGGCTTGTAAAGGGGTATTGCAGGATGCCTCCATATCGAGGCATCACTGCAATACCCTCAGAGCTGCTGGAAGTGATTGTGATCACTTCCAGCACTCTGTTAGACAACTGACGTACCAGGTACGTCCATTGTCATTAACTGCTTGTTAATGCATGACGTACCTGGTACGTCAGTTGTCATTAAGGGGTTAAATAATAAGTGATGACATCACAATTCTGAGACTGCAACCTGTCTCACACGAATGATGTACAACAGTCTGACCATAAGAGGGCGTGCAGGAAATGAGCAGCATCACACACTCTGAACCAGTTTCAGCAAGAAAGGTGAGTAAAATGGCTGCCAGCAGCACATTGGAAACAAAGCAGGGAAAAAACCCTGACACGCCCTTTGTTATGACCAAATAACTCAATCTTTGTTTCATCAGTCGACAACACCTTCTTCCAAAATTAAGCTGTCTTGTCCAAATGTGCGTTTGCATACCTCAAGTGACTCTGTTTGTGGCGTGTGTGCAGAAAAGGCTTCTTCCGCATCACTCTCCCATACGCTGAATTGTTGAACGATGCACAGTGACACCATCTGCAGCAAAATGATTTTGTAGGTCTTTGGAGGTGGTCTGTGGGCTGTTTTTGACCGTTCTCACCATCCTCTGCTTTTGCCTCTCCGATATTTTACTTCTGGCCTTAAAGGGACATTAAACACTAAATACATGCTAGATAGAATGATGCATTCAAAGAAAAGATTAGCCCATGACTAACATGTAGATGTATTTTTTAAAGTTTCATTAGTTGTTTAAAAAGTGACAAAATAAGTGTAAAGTTTTAGTGTCTATAAAACACTGGGAGCTGCCATGTTGTAACTTGTGTTACCTTCTCTGCTGTGGCCAATTAGGGTCAGTTATAAATAGGGCACTAGAGTGTGCAGCCAATGGTTGTGCTGGATTTAACAGTGTTCTGCACTTCCATTTGTAACAGGAACTGAAAAGCTCACAATTTCAGAATGAAATTACAGGCAAAGTGGACAAAATAAATAATGAAAATATATTGCAGAGTTGTTTTATTATATACAATTTATCATTTTATATTACCATCTCAAAGTGTTTAATGTCCCTTTAACAAGAACTGTGCCTGTGGTCTTCCATTTACTCACTATGTTCCTCACAGTGGACACTGACAGCTTAAATCTCTGCGATAGCTTTTTGTAGCCTTCCCCTAAACCATAATGTTGAACAATCTTTGTTTTCAGGTCATTTGAAAGTTGTTTTGAGGCCCACATGTTGCCACTCTTCAGAGGAGAGTCAAAGAAAAAAACTTGCAATTGGCCACCTTAAATATCTTTTCACATGATTGGATGCACCTGTCTATGAAGTTCAAGGCTTAATGGGGTCACCAAACCAATTGTGTGTTCCAATTAATCAGTGCTAGGTAGTTACAGGTATTCAAATCAACAAAATGACAAGGGTGCCCAAATGTATGCACCTGTCTAATTTTGTTTTGATGCATATTGCACATTTTCTGTTAATCAAAATAAACCTCACTTCACTACTGAAATATTACTGTGTCCTTCAGTTATTTGATAGAACAAAATAAAATTGCTGATCCAAACACTCAATTATTTATAAATGAAAATCATGGAAATTGTCAGGGGTGCCTGAACTTTTGCATACGAATATGTATGTATGTGTGTATATATATATCTATATATATATATGTAACTTATGTAAGGTTATTTTACTGTTTTATTTCATACTAGTATTTCATACTAGATAAATAAAACAGTAAAATAACCTTAAATAAGTTACACACACATATATATAAATAAATAACTTGCACTCACTGGTCTTTTCGAAAAGTCTTTTACTGTGACAAAAGTGTAACGTTTCGGGGACAATGTATCGCCTTCCTCAGACAAAAGACTTTTTAAAAGACCAGTGAGTGCCTTTATTTTCTGTTATTAATCTCACTAGCACCCTGGCAGTCATTTAACAAGTGAGAGTGCACATCCCAGCTACTTGTATCAATTCTGTTTTGTGGTCTGAGGAAGGGGATACATTGTCCCCGAAACGTTACACTTTTGTCACAGTAAAATACTTTTCGAAAAGACCAGTGAGTGCAAGTTATTTATTTATATATATGTGTGTGTAACTTATTTAAGGTTATTTTACTGTTTTATTTCATACTGGATATACATGTAGAAAATGTTTTATTAAAACTGCTTGGGACTGGAAAAGGTTTGGATTTTGGAGCAGTTTAGATCTTTAAAATGGGACATTTTAGAGAGGGGATGGAACCAAGTGTAAGCAAAATCTTTTGTCACTTAGGCTATATTTACATGTCACCCCAGAGGCAGAACTTTGTCAATCAATGCACTACTGCTTTGCAGCGCTACTGCATATTTCACTGTTCACTTAAAACAGCACTTTGCTCTGGATGAACTGTGATAAGGAAAACTTACACCTTCAGTGCAGCCAGAGAATAGCCTAATGTGGAGCAGCGCTGAAAAGTTAAATCGCTAATAATTCCTGAATGTATCCTGTTCTTTCTGCAGACATGCTGCATTTTCTGCGATGACATCTCAGATCACTGCATGTTCTGCCTTGGGGCATGTCACAATACAGCTTACACATGGAACCTAAAAGAGATATGAAACCAATACATTTATTTTTGTAATTCATACAGAGAATACAATTTTTAAAAAGTTTTCAATTTACTTCTATTATCAAATTTGCTTTGATCACATATTATTTGTTGAAGAGATACCTAGGTTGTGTCTAGAGCAATACATGGCAGGAAAAAGTGCTGCCATCTAGTGTTCTTGCAAATGGATAACATATAGTGCTCCACACACGTGCACACACCTGAGCTTACGCCTATGCTTTTCAACAAAAGATACATTGTGAACAAAAAAGGATAATAGAAGTAAATTAGAAAGTTGATTAAAATTGTATTTTCAGTCTGTCTTGTGAAAGAAAAAAATATTTTTTTGTCCCTTAAATGTAGTTCTATATAATTTTTAATAAATTTGTATACATAGTACCCTCATAAAGATAGTACAGTACTGTAATCAGAAAGGTAATATGTGTTGTGTTAAAAAAATATATATATAGACCTCTATTTGCATTTTAGAACACATTTTAGCAAAGAAGCACTCACTGAACTTACCTGTGACAAAAGTTTAATGCAAAATAGTGACGTTTCTGGACAGCAACAGTCCCTTTATATATATCATTCCAAGTGCTCACTTTGCTAAAAAAAAAACAAGTAAGTTGGTTTCTGTTTTGCTTACACAATCTGTTTCTTTTCATGTTTACATTGATATAACACATTTGTTTTTACCAAAGGAGCACAGTTTCATGTTCCTTTAAAAGGCTAACAATGACTATACAGCATACAGTTGTGCAATTGTAAAGACAGATGCATTTCTGACATTGGCCACTAGTTGTCTCTCTTTGCACACTTATTAACTGGGAATGCTGGCTAACGGATGGTACTTATTTCAAGTTAAACTGATATGCAGCCAGGTTCTAATACTTATTTAAACAAGCAGCACATTATTTTGCAAACGGCGTGTTGTGTAAGTTTTATCCTAAGATTTAACAAATTTATTTCGACGTGGATTTTTTTTTTAACTGTTGCAAAGTTCAATGTGCGGAAGTAATTAGATCGCACCATCTATTCTGTACAAATTATTTAGTCATTTAATAGAATAAAGCTGACCTTGCTGTGTGCAGTGTCCAGTTTATACTTCATGGAAACAAATGGGAAATCACAATCTGCAACCCTCCCAGGGCCATCCCTTTTATCATTACCGTTGGTTGAATCAAGGCCCCCTCATCCTATGCTGCCCCCCCATTACTTTGTTATTGGCCAAGGGTAGTTTGGGGATCTCTCTGTGGGTGGTGAAAGAGGAGGGCGGGAGCCCAGTACTAAGTATTAGTGAAAGTTTATTTTCAGATTCACAGCTGCAGAAGACACTAGTCGCCACCAAGCACACTGTCCAACAGCTGCACAGGCTGGGCGTACATAGAATACCGGGCACCTCTTGTGATGGCTGGCACATGCTTGCAGTTCTTTGGGTTCATATCTAGTTTTATCGGCTGGATTGGAGTGGTTATAGCTACTGCCACTAATGACTGGGTGCTGACCTGTGACTACAGCATCAACACTTGCAGGAAGCTGGACGAGTTGGGATCCAGAGGATTGTGGGCAGATTGCGTTATCGCCATAGGGCTGTATCACTGCAAGCCGCTGGCTGACATCCTAACATTGCCAGGCAAGTCTCTCTCTGATAACGGACACACTATACTGTGCATGCCAGTTTGGGTTTAAAGTTTTTTTTATTATTTGTGGGTTTTTTTTTTTTTAAATCAAGCTAAATAGCTTTTGTGTTTAAAATGGTGCGCAAAACATATAGAGAAGAAAAAAAATATTAAGCAATATTATATAGGGTCTCTCTTATTTAACAATTGCAAAAAATGCCTAGATTGTGTTGTGGGTATTTCACTGCCTGGGCTGGTCCTCACATAGCGTCTGACTCACCTACACTCAGGTAGGGAAACCCTTAGAGTCAGCTCTGTTTTGGGACATTTGAGGACTGAAGTTGGGAAATGCTAATAGCTGGGTAAAGTATATCACTCTGATAAAGTGTCACAGAGGTAGCAGATAAAGTGCCATAGAGACATATCATAAGCAAATTGTGCCATGGTGAAATCTGGCAAATACTTTTTTGTACAATACCCAAGTGTATCACAGGGATATGAACCAGATAAACTGCATTAAATGTTTCATATATTCCAATGTAATTGTTCCTGTAGCTGATGTCGGTTTATTTTATTTATTTGCTCCTCTAATATTTCAAAAAAGGTGCTGCATATGTGTTAGGTAAAACTGGATTTTAAATAAAATCTTGAAAACAGGAAAAATGTATTGAATAACTAACTAACTATATATATATATATATATATATATATATATATATATATATATATATATATATATATATATATATATATATATATATATATATATATATATATATATACATACATACATACATCAAGTTCATAGATCAAAGCAAATTTGTCGAATTCCTTTATTTCTGCTTATATGAACGCTTTAAATCATAAATGTGTTGCATATTAATGTTTTAAATATTAAAGGGACAGTAAAGTCAAAATGAAACTTTCATGATTTAGATAGACCATGCAATTTTAAACAACTTTCCAATTTGCTACTATTTTAAATTTGCTTTGTTTTCTTGGCATCCTTTATTTAAGAGTACATCTAGGTAGGCTAATAATAGCTCAGGAGTGTGCACGTGTCTTTAGTACACTTTAGCAGCATTATTTGTAGCTTTGTTATACAATGTTGCAAAACACTGCTGCCATAGAGTGCTAAAGAGACGTGTACATGAGCCTACGTAGAATTACTCTTTATTAAAAGATACTAAGAGGACAAAGCAATTAGTAAAGTAATTAGAAAGTTGTTTAATTTTCACTTTGCTGTTTGCAGTTAGAGTAGTTAGAAAAAAATGTATTCCTCCTGGGAACACAGGAACAGGCCAAATTAACAGAGTATATACTGTATATTAGGCCAAATTAACAGAGTATATACTGTATATTAGGCCAAATTAACAGAGTATATACTGTATATTAGGTCAAATTAACAGAGTATATACTGTATATTAGGCCAAATTAACAGAGTATATACTGTATATTAGGTCAAATTAACAGAGTATATACTGTATATTAGGCCAAATTAACAGTATATACTGTATATTAGGCCAAATTAACAGAGTATATACTGTATATTAGGTCAAATTAACAGAGTATATACTGTATATTAGGCCAAATTAACAGAGTATATACTGTATATTAGGTCAAATTAACAGAGTATATACTGTATATTAGGCCAAATTAACAGAGTATATACTGTATATTAGGCCAAATTAACAGAGTATATACTGTATATTAGGCCAAATTAACAGAGTATATACTGTATATTAGGCCAAATTAACAGAGTATATACTGTATATTAGGTCAAATTAACAGAGTATATACTGTATATTAGGTCAAATTAACAGAGTATATACTGTATATTAGGCCAAATTAACAGAGTATATACTGTATATTAGGTCAAATTAACAGAGTATATACTGTATATTAGGCCAAATTAACAGAGTATATACTGTATATTAGGTCAAATTAACAGAGTATATACTGTATATTAGGCCAAATTAACAGAGTATATACTGTATATTAGGTCAAATTAACAGAGTATATACTGTATATTAGGTCAAATTAACAGAGTATATACTGTATATTAGGTCAAATTAACAGAGTATATACTGTATATTAGGCCAAATTAACAGAGTATATACTGTATATTAGGTCAAATTAACAGAGTATATACTGTATATTAGGCCAAATTAACAGAGAATATACTGTATATTAGGCCAAATTAACAGAGTATACACTGTATATAAAGCCAAATTAACAGAGTATATACTGTATATTAGGCCAAATTAACAGAGTATACACTGTATATTAAGCCAAATTAACAGAGTATATACTGTATATAAAGCCAAATTAACAGAGTATATACTGTATATTAGGCCAAATTAACAGAGTATATACTGTATATAAAGCCAAATTAACAGAGTATATACTGTATATAAAGCCAAATTAACAGAGTATATACTGTATATTAGGCCAAATTAACAGAGTATACACTGTATATAAAGACAAATTAACAGAGTATATACTGTATATAAAGCCAAATTAACAGAGTATACACTGTATATAAAGCCAAATTAACAGAGTATATACTGTATATTAGGCCAAATTAACAGAGTATATACTGTATATTAGGCCAAATTAACAGAGTATACACTGTATATAAAGCCAAATTAACAGAGTATACACTGTATATAAAGCCAAATTAACAGAGTATATACTGTATATTAGGCCAAATTAACAGAGTATATACTGTATATTAGGTCAAATTAACAGAGTATATACTGTATATTAGGCCAAATTAACAGAGTATATACTGTATATTAGGCCAAATTAACAGAGTATATACTGTATATTAGGCCAAATTAACAGAGTATATACTGTATATTAGGCCAAATTAACAGAGTATATACTGTATATTAGGCCAAATTAACAGAGTATATACTGTATATTAGGCCAAATTAACAGAGTATACACTGTATATAAAGCCAAATTAACAGAGTATATACTGTATATTAGGCCAAATTAACAGAGTATATACTGTATATTAGGCCAAATTAACAGAGTATACTATGTATATAAGGCCAAATTAACAGAGTATATACTGTATATTAGGCCAAATTAACAGAGTATATACTGTATATTAGGCCATGCAATTTTAAACAACTTTCCAATTTGCTACTATTTTAAATTTGCTTTGTTTTCTTGGCATCCTTTATTTAAGAGTACATCTAGGTAGGCTAATAATAGCTCAGGAGTGTGCACGTGTCTTTAGTACACTTTAGCAGCATTATTTGTAGCTTTGTTATACAATGTTGCAAAACACTGCTGCCTAAGGCCTAGATTTAGAGTTCGGCGGTAGCCGTCAAAACCAGCGTTAGAGGCTCCTAACGCTGGTTTTGGGCGCCCGCTGGTATTTGGAGTCAGTGATTAAAGGGTCTAACGCTCACTTTTCAGCCGCGACTTTTCCATACCGCAGATCCCCCTACGCCATTTGCGTAGCCTATCTTTTCAATGGGATCTTTCTAACGCTGGTATTTAGAGTCGTTTCTGCAGTGAGCGTTAGAGCTCTAACGACAAGATTCCAGCCGCCTGAAAATAGCAGGAGTTAAGAGCTTTCTGGCTAACGCCGGTTTATAAAGCTCTTAACTACTGTACCCTAAAGTACACTAACACCCATAAACTACCTATGTACCCCTAAACCGAGCTCCCCCCACATCGCCGCCACTCGATTAAAATTTTTAACCCCTAATCTGCCGACCGCCACCTACGTTATACTTATGTACCCCTAATCTGCTGCCCCTAACCCCGCCGACCCCTATATTATATTTCTTAACCCCTAACTTGCCCCCCACAACGTCGCCGCAAGCTACTTAAAATAATTAACCCCTAATCTTCCGACCGCAAATCGCCGCCACCTACGTTATCCCTATGTACCCCTAATCTGCTACCCCTAACACCGCCGACCCCTATATTATATTTATTAACCCCTAATCTGCCCCCCTCAACGTCGCCGACACCTGCCTACACTTATTAACCCCTAATCCGCCTCACTAACCCTATCATAAATAGTATTAACCCCTAATCTGCCCTCCCTAACATCGCCGACACCTAACTTCAATTATTAACCCCTAATCTGCCGACCGGAGCTCACCGCTATTCTAATAAATGTATTAACCCCTAAAGCTAAGTCTAACCCTAACACTAACACCCCCCTAAGTTAAATATAATTTTTATCTAACGAAATAAATTAACTCTTATTAAATAAATTATTCCTATTTAAAGCTAAATACTTACCTGTAAAATAAATCCTAATATAGCTACAATATAAATTATAATTATATTATAGCTATTTTAGGATTAATATTTATTTTACAGGTAACTTTGTAATTATTTTAACCAGGTACAATAGCTATTAAATAGTTAAGAACTATTTAATAGTTACCTAGTTAAAATAATAACAAATTTACCTGTAAAATAAATCCTAACCTAAGATATAATTAAACCTAACACTACCCTATCAATAAAATAATTAAATAAACTACCTACAATTACCTACAATTAACCTAACACTACACTATCAATAAATTAATTAAACACAATTCCTACAAATAAATACAATTAAATAAACTAGCTAAAGTACAAAAAATAAAAAAGATCTAAGTTACAGAAAATAAAAAAATATTTACAAACATAATAAAAATATTACAACAATTTTAAACTAATTACACCTACTCTAAGCCCCCTAATAAAATAACAAAGCCCCCCAAAATAAAAAATTCCCTACCCTATTCTAAATTAAAAAAGTTACAAGCTCTTTTACCTTACCAGCCCTGAACAGGGCCCTTTGCGGGGCATGCCCCAAGGATTTCAGCTCTTTTGCCTGTAAAAAAAAACATACCATACCCCCCCCCAACATTACAACCCACCACCCACATACCCCTAATCTAACCCAAACCCCCCTTAAATAAACCTAACACTAAGCCCCTGAAGATCTTCCTACCTTGTCTTCACCATCCAGGTTCACCGATCCGTCCTGAAGAGCTCCTCCGATGTCCTGATCCAAGCCCAAGCGGGGGCTGAAGAGGTCCATGA
Organism: Bombina bombina; assembly: GCF_027579735.1. NCBI lineage: Eukaryota > Metazoa > Chordata > Amphibia > Anura > Bombinatoridae > Bombina > Bombina bombina. Next base: position 368,061,784 of record NC_069502.1, read on the forward strand.
TCCGGTCAAAGTCTTCATCCAAGCGGGGCAGAAGAGGATCTTCCATCCGATTGAAGTCATCATCCAGGCGGCATCTTCGATCTTCTTCCATCCGGAGCGAAGCGGCAGGATCCTGAAGACATCCAGCGCGGAACATCCATCCGGACCGACGACTGAACGACGAATGACTGTTCCTTTAAGGGACGTCATCCAAGATGGCGTCCCTCGAATTCCGATTGGCTGATAGGATTCTATCAGCCAATCGGAATTAAGGTAGGAATTTTCTGATTGGCTGATGGAATCAGCCAATCAGAATCAAGTTCAATCCGATTGGCTGATCCAATCAGCCAATCAGATTGAGCTCGCATTCTATTGGCTGTTCCGATCAGCCAATAGAATGCGAGCTCAATCTGATTGGCTGATTGGATCGGCCAATCGGATTGAACTAGATTCTGATTGGCTGATTCCATCAGCCAATCAGAAAATTCCTACCTTAATTCCGATTGGCTGATAGAATCCTATCAGCCAATCGGAATTCGAGGGACGCCATCTTGGATGACGTCCCTTAAAGGAACAGTCATTCGTCGTTCAGTCGTCGGTCCGGATGGATGTTCCGCGCTGGATGTCTTCAGGATCCTGCCGCTTCGCTCCGGATGGAAGAAGATCGAAGATGCCGCCTGGATGATGACTTCAATCGGATGGAAGATCCTCTTCTGCCCCGCTTGGATGAAGACTTTGACCGGATCATGGACCTCTTCAGCCCCCGCTTGGGCTTGGATCAGGACATCGGAGGAGCTCTTCAGGACGGATCGGTGAACCTGGATGGTGAAGACAAGGTAGGAAGATCTTCAGGGGCTTAGTGTTAGGTTTATTTAAGGGGGGTTTGGGTTAGATTAGGGGTATGTGGGTGGTGGGTTGTAATGTTGGGGGGGGGTATGGTATGTTTTTTTTTACAGGCAAAAGAGCTGAAATCCTTGGGGCATGCCCCGCAAAGGGCCCTGTTCAGGGCTGGTAAGGTAAAAGAGCTTGTAACTTTTTTAATTTAGAATAGGGTAGGGAATTTTTTATTTTGGGGGGCTTTGTTATTTTATTAGGGGGCTTAGAGTAGGTGTAATTAGTTTAAAATTGTTGTAATATTTTTATTATGTTTGTAAATATTTTTTTATTTTCTGTAACTTAGATCTTTTTTATTTTTTGTACTTTAGCTAGTTTATTTAATTGTATTTATTTGTAGGAATTGTATTTAATTAATTTATTGATAGTGTAGTGTTAGGTTAATTTAGGTAATTGTAGGTAGTTTATTTAATTAATTTATTGATAGGGTAGTGTTAGGTTTAATTATATCTTAGGTTAGGACTTATTTTACAGGTAATTTTGTTATTATTTTAACTAGGTAACTATTAAATAGTTCTTAACTATTTAATAGCTATTGTACCTGGTTAAAATAATTACAAAGTTACCTGTAAAATAAATATTAATCCTAAAATAGCTATAATATAATTATAATTTATATTGTAGCTATATTAGGATGTATTTTACAGGTAAGTATTTAGCTTTAAATAGGAATAATTTATTTAATAAGAGTTAATTTATTTCGTTAGATAAAAATTATATTTAACTTAGGGGGGTGTTAGTGTTAGGGTTAGACTTAGCTTTAGGGGTTAATACATTTATTAGAATAGCGGTGAGCTCCGGTCGGCAGATTAGGGGTTAATAATTGAAGTTAGGTGTCGGCGATGTTAGGGAGGGCAGATTAGGGGTTAATACTATTTATGATAGGGTTAGTGAGGCGGATTAGGGGTTAATAACTTTATTATAGTAGCGCTCAGGTCCGCTCGGCAGATTAGGGGTTAATAAGTGTAGGCAGGTGTCGGCGACGTTGAGGGGGGCAGATTAGGGGTTAATAAATATAATATAGGGGTCGGCGATGTTAGGGCAGCAGATTAGGGGTACATAGGGATAACGTAGGTTGCGGCGGTTTACGGAGCGGCAGATTAGGGGTTTAAAAAAATATGCAGGGGTCAGCGATAGCGTGGGCGGCAGATTAGGGGTTAATAAGTGTAAGGCTAGGGGTGTTTAGACTCGGGGTACATGTTAGAGTGTTAGGTGCAGACGTAGGAAGTGTTTCCCCATAGGAAACAATGGGGCTGCGTTAGGAGCTGAACGCTGCTTTTTTGCAGGTGTTAGGTTTTTTTTCAGCTCAAACAGCCCCATTGTTTCCTATGGGAGAATCGTGCACGAGCACGTTTTTGATGCCGGCCGCGTCCGTAAGCAACTCTGGTATCGAGAGTTGCATTTGCGGTAAAAATGCTCTACGCTCCTTTTTTGGAGCCTAACGCAGCATTTGTTTGAACTCTCGATACCAGAGTTAAATTTATGGTGCGGCCAGAAAAAAGCCCGCGGAGCGTTAACAGCCCTTTTACCGCCGAACTCCAAATCTAGGCCATAGAGTGCTAAAGAGACGTGTACATGAGCCTACGTAGAATTACTCTTTATTAAAAGATACTAAGAGGACAAAGCAATTAGTAAAGTAATTAGAAAGTTGTTTAATTTTCACTTTGCTGTTTGCAGTTAGAGTAGTTAGAAAAAAATGTATTCCTCCTGGGAACACAGGAACAGGCCAAATTAACAGAGTATATACTGTATATTAGGTCAAATTAACAGAGTATATACTGTATATTAGGCCAAATTAACAGAGTATATACTGTATATTAGGTCAAATTAACAGAGTATATACTGTATATTAGGTCAAATTAACAGAGTATATACTGTATATTAGGCCAAATTAACAGAGAATATACTGTATATTAGGCCAAATTAACAGAGTATATACTGTATATTAGGCCAAATTAACAGAGTATATACTGTATATTAGGCCAAATTAACAGAGTATACACTGTATATAAAGCCAAATTAACAGAGTATACACTGTATATAAAGCCAAATTAACAGAGTATATACTGTATATTAGGCCAAATTAACAGAGTATATACTGTATATTAGGTCAAATTAACAGAGTATATACTGTATATTAGGCCAAATTAACAGAGTATATACTGTATATTAGGTCAAATTAACAGAGTATATACTGTATATTAGGCCAAATTAACAGAGTATATACTGTATATTAGGCCAAATTAACAGAGTATATACTGTATATTAGGCCAAATTAACAGAGTATATACTGTATATTAGGTCAAATTAACAGAGTATATACTGTATATTAGGCCAAATTAACAGAGTATATACTGTATATTAGGCCAAATTAACAGAGTATACACTGTATATAAAGCCAAATTAACAGAGTATACACTGTATATAAAGCCAAATTAACAGAGTATATACTGTATATTAGGTCAAATTAACAGAGTATACACTGTATATAAAGCCAAATTAACAGAGTATATACTGTATATTAGGCCAAATTAACAGAGTATACTATGTATATAAGGCCAAATTAACAGAGTATATACTGTATATTAGGCCAAATTAACAGAGTATATACTGTATATTAGGCCAAATTAACAGAGTATACTATGTATATAAGGCCAAATTAACAGAGTATATACTGTATATTAGGCCAAATTAACAGAGTATATACTGTATATTAGGCCATGCAATTTTAAACAACTTTCCAATTTGCTACTATTTTAAATTTGCTTTGTTTTCTTGGCATCCTTTATTTAAGAGTACATCTAGGTAGGCTAATAATAGCTCAGGAGTGTGCACGTGTCTTTAGTACACTTTAGCAGCATTATTTGTAGCTTTGTTATACAATGTTGCAAAACACTGCTGCCATAGAGTGCTAAAGAGACGTGTACATGAGCCTACGTAGAATTACTCTTTATTAAAAGATACTAAGAGGACAAAGCAATTAGTAAAGTAATTAGAAAGTTGTTTAATTTTCACTTTGCTGTTTGCAGTTAGAGTAGTTAGAAAAAAATGTATTCCTCCTGGGAACACAGGAACAGGCCAAATTAACAGAGTATATACTGTATATTAGGCCAAATTAACAGAGTATATACTGTATATTAGGCCAAATTAACAGAGTATATACTGTATATTAGTATGAATTTGTTTTTATTCTATGCAGGTATATTTGTATGGTTCTGTTTTTCCTTATACAGCTTTGTGTGTGCGTTTAAAGACACTCACTAGCTGATATAGAAAAATCCCACAGCCCCATTGATTGACAGTGACACCCCCTACAAGAATAAAAATCAAGTGCTTTTATCGCTGTACAGAAACATATTTTACAAACAACAAAAACAGTTACACAGTTTAAATACCTTCTTTTAGACACAGGAAAAAAATACTTTAACAGCTCTTCGGTTTTACATTAAAGCTGTTCAGTTTAACATTGAAGCTAAAAGCTTATTACGAGCTTCCTACTAATACTTATTTGCTGACACGACCATCTCCCACACTCCTCTACAAACCTAACAAGAAAATGCTAGTTTATTCAGAAGAAGACTATGCATTTGCAAATAAACAGAAAAAATATGTAATACATTTTAAAATGCAGAACAAATACTATTATATCCCTTTAATGCTTTTACTATGTCTTATCTTATAATTTGTAAACTACAATAAATTGATTTTTGTTGTTTTATGCCCTAAAAGTTTGTCTTTTTATGTTAATCACAACGTCTTGCACAAAACATGCTGGATTGTCGCAGGGATGAAAATAGTTCATAAACTCTGTGCTACTAAAAATGTGCAGCAAGTAAATGAGAGAATAGGCCTGCGTTTAAAGGGACATTAACATCAAATAACTGCTAGATAAAATGATGTATTCAAAACATAGATTAGACTAAGAATTGTTTTTCAAATGTATTTTTAAAAATTATGGGACAGATTACGAGTGGAGCACTAACAGTTATGTGGGAGCGATATGGGGTTTATCGCAGGTGTTTATGATCGTCTGGCTTACAACTCTTATTAAAAGTTGTAAGTAAAAGCGATCGCTTGAGCGCAATCGCGATTTACGTTAAAACGATTACCAGGTCCTCAGAGTTCTGGCTAAATGCAGGCAGAGCAATGTTTCGGGGCTTACACCCCCTCATCAGACTCATATATATATATATATATATATATATATATATATACAGATTATATGTCTATGTGTGTACATATGTGTATTTATGTATTTACAGACATATATACACATATAAATACATATATAGACACACACACACAAACATATATATGTCTATGTGTGTACATATGTGTATTTATGTATTTACAGACATATATACACATATAAATACATATATAGACACACACACACACACATATATATATATATATATATATATATATAAACTCAGTGAAAGAAGAGGCACTCACTGGTCTTAATAACTTTAAATATTTAGAGCTTTATTGTTGTAAAACATCCATCATAGTATTACATCAGTCAACGTTTCGGTCCTCGCAGGGACCTTTGTGAAGACTGTATCTAATTGAGGGTATAAATTTCATTTTCATCATTTTTAGTACCCCTAATTTTAGTAACACACCTACAAGGTAACTGTCTATTTCAGTAGGATATATGTGCAAATATTTATTTATAATCAGAAGCAGTTTTTTCAAAAGGTTAAAAAGTTAAACTATCAAACATTACCAAATTAGCCCTTGGGCTTAGAACATATATGTTTCTACTTTTAAGGACATATTGTATTCATAGGTAAATGGTTGATACGTTTTGTACTAAAAACTATGTTTCATGTATATCAATATACTTCATTATTGCGCCCCCCTGTATGCATTAATATTGTTGTTTGAGGCATGAAATATATCCATAGAAGACTGATATCATGGCTTACCCTTAAGTTTCAGCTTTATGTTTAAAGTGTGAGCAAGGGTTTGTTTAACCCGCTCTTAAACAGCACTGTGAGACTAGACGCTGATAGACCTGACGTCATCAGCGGCGCGACTAGCACGTGACTCAAATGATATGTGCCGAGCGGTTGTCATGGATATGATTCAAGCTGCAACAATTGTTGCGTGAAAAGTAACCGGACTGTTATTATCCCAGTGTTGCTAATCACTGGCATATAGAAGGGAGACTGTGTATTAAATGTTTAACATTTGTTGCGAATCAACAGACTAAGGAAATAATGTGCAAATTAAAACGCTAACATACAGAGAAGAGCAAACATATGTTATATTGTATACTATTCTTGGTGGTGGTTTATTGAGTAATGGAAGAGTGGGATCCTGATTAATTATGAACCAATTGTCTTCTATTATCCTTCTTGTGAATCTGCTGGTAGGGTTGAATATAATCATGTTAAAACGACCCTCTGTGTCCTCCTTTATTTCTTTTCTTTTCTCCAGAAGTTCTTCCTGTGTCAAGTCCCATGTTTCTTTAAGGATTTGTTCCACTTCTATTTCTTTATAGCCTCTCTGAATGAATTTCATTTTCTTTTCTTTTTTTTAATCTTTCTCTTTTATTAGAGTTTAAAGTTTGTGATATTACATTTGTTATAACATATGGAACAAATACATCCAGGGCCATCTTTAATATTAAAGGGACAGTAAACACCAGAATGTTTGTTGTTTAAAAAGGTAGATAATCCCTTTATTACCCATTCCCCAATTTTGCATAACCAACACAGTTATAATAATATACTTTTTACCTCTGTGATTACCTTGTATCTATGCCTCTGCAAACTGCCCCCTTATTTCAGTTCTTTTGACAGACATGCATTTTTAGCCAATCAGTGCTTGCTCTTAGGAGCTTCACGTGCCGGAGCTCAATGTTATCTATATGAAACACATGAACTAACACCCTCTAGTGGTGAAAAACTGTCAAAATGCTTTCCGATTAGAGACGGTCTTCAAGGTCTAAGAAATTTGCACATGAACCTCCTAAATTTAGCTTTCAACTAAGAATACCAAGAAAACAAAGCAAAATTAGTAATAAAAATAAATTGGAAAGTTGTTTAAAATTACATGCCCTATTTAAATCATGAACAATTTTTTGTGACTTTACTGTCCCTTTAACTGGGCCCTGGGCAAACATTTTCTTGCCCCCCCATGCAATTTCGCTCTCCACCCCAACATCCCAAAAAACAACTAAATCAATTTTTTTATTTTTTTATTATTAGCCCAGCAGTGGGTTATCTACTGCTGGGATAATCATTTTAAAAAAAATTGCAATATGTGAAACTGTACCTAAGCAGTACTAATAAGTAAATAAATAAATATATAAATTCCTCCACTGTGGATTAATTTAATATGCTTTTGAATATGATTCTGGTCCGAGGTTAGCTGGTTAAAAAATTTTTTAGGGCAGCCAACAGGAGCAAAGGAAGGTAAAGACTGAGGAGGAAGCATGGAGGTGCAGACAATTATATGTTTACTGACTGGAACAGCAGAACTACTATGGGAAGCTGTAAAATCTGAGACAGAGAGAAAAAAAAACCTATAAAAATAAACCTTACCTTAATGTGTGAAGTATCAGCATGACACTATACATCAGCGACAGCAGCACATGCCACTTCTTTGCTAGGAACAAGTTCCCTCTTACCCTTCACTAGACAATGCTGTATGGGGGAGGGGCGTGTGTGCACTCACTTATTCTTCCTACTGACACCTTTCTACAATGCACTGTTCCCCTAACAAACTTCAGTTAGTTAATCTTAGGGCCATATCAGAAAGAGCAGTACTAAGGGGACCAGCAGACTGCCCAAGGCTGTATGGATACAGTGTGAGACGAGTCACACAGCCTCAAGACTGAAGAGAGCAGTATCTGCAGCTGCAAAGAAGCTCAAATCCTCATGTGCCTGCCGCTCCAGCTTTCTGCTGCATGCGCCTACAGTCAGCCCTACCCAGAAACAATACCCACCAGCAGAGCAGTTACCTGGTAACAGTGGTAACCCCAGCAGGACCTTTTCTGATGCAGGGGATTGGCTGGATGCCGAGTGAGGGCTTAGCATTCAGTGCGGCACAGTGCACATCTAAAACAGCACATGGCACAAGCTTGGCATGTCACATGACAGTGTCACAATTTCTTACAAATAAATATAAGCAGATAACTTTTGACTGTGACAGTATTAGGACTGACTGTGTGTCCCCCCCATGTCACATGACATCAGCAGTCTGGCATGAACCAAAAAAAATATTATTTTTTTTAAGACTCTTGGCCCCCTCAACAAAGACTGGGCCCTGGGCAGCTGCCCCTTTTGCCCTGTGTTAAAGATGGCCCTGAATACATCTGTACATAAAAGCCAAAAGCGTATCAAGAACTGGAGATACAAGTATAATAGGAGCAAAAATAGATGAATCTTTGTAATCACTTAGAACGACTTAATACAATCGACAGAAAGGCCTCGCATTTTCTTATCAACTTATGCTATCAACCCTTTTAAGATATGTAAATGTTCTCCATGAGGAAAAAAACAAAAACATGTATATAACTTATAAATATATTTTGTTACATTTTGTCGCATATTTATACCACAGACATACCTGAAAATAACATAAATGGCACATATAGATGCAAAATAAAAGTTAAAGGCACACTAAAACAAAAAAATTTCTTCCATGATCCAGATAGAGTATGCAATTTAAAGCAACTTTCTAATTTACTCCTATTATCAATTTTTCTTCGTTCTCTTGCTATCTTTATTTGAAAAAGAAGGCATCTACATTTTTTGGTTCAGTACTCTGGACAGCAGTTTTTTATTGGTGGATGATTTTATCCACCAATCAGCAAGAACAACCCAAGTTGTTCACCAAAAATGGGCCGGCATCTAAACATACATTCTTGCTTTTCAAATAAAGATACCAAGAGAATGAAGAAAGTTTGATAATAGGAGTAAATTAGAAAGTTGCTTAAAATGTCATGCTCTATCTGAATCACGGAAGAAAAAAATTGGGTTCAGTGTCCCTTTAAGGTTATATGCTATCAAATTCTAGAGAGACTTTTGACAGTCCTTCATTTCTAAGCTGTATATGTGAAGATACATAAATGCACAAACTAATAAAATAAAAATAAAATGAAACACAAAAGAAAGGGAGAGAAAAAAAAATGGAAGAAGATACATTGGGACCCCTTTTCAGCCGCCTCCTGCTCCTCGACCCTCATCCCAGGTAATCAGCGAAAAGACCATGCTGGGGGAAATTTATCTTAAGTCCAAGTATTGAAAGAAGTCAGATTTGTGGAATTGTAGTGTAAGCATAAATTGAATCGTTATTGGGTAAGATAGAATCATTTTAAGCCATTTTATTTGGAAATAAAATGGAAAATTTTTGGACAGTACCACAGACAGTGCAAAATGTCTGCCTGGGAAGAATTGCATCTGGAGCATGTTACGTTATCATCCTTTTTCCATTAACAAAGTCTTTGGGGAGTAATATAATAATTATTTATTAATTTAATTAGCGATTCTTTCCAGGTGTTAGAAATAGGTGCCTCTCTGATCCATCTGATGCCAGATTTTATATTGATTGGGTTTAGATCCAAAAAATGTTTTAGCTGTCTAATCTGAATTATATCTAAAAAAAATTGACCCTGTTTGGTTAAGCAAATTTTGTATAATAGGGAAATAGAGTGGCACCCAAGTCGGTATAATTTGATGTGATCTCCAAGTTTCCTTGGCCAACTGCCATTTGTAGGAGTATACAGAGACCCACGCAGCTTGCAGCATGCACCATGAACTGGAAACAACTCCTCCAAGAGTGACCGCTACTCTGTAGCGTGGTATGAAATCGATACACTGTAATCCTCAATAGTTATAGTTGAACCGACATGGCAGGCAAGAGTATGCAAAACAGTCTGACGCGTTTCACGCCCCTACAGATGCTTACTCATAGACTAAGGTCTCTGTAGAAACCTGGTCAATTTATACGATGGAAGCCCCAGAATTAACCGCTTTGTGACCATCATATAAACAGAACAGTTAAAAACAAAGATCATACTACTGGACACTGAGTTAATACATTTATATGGCTTAATTTAACTACACAAGCGGAGTAGACCCAAAATACCCTTAGACAGCGATAATTCATATTTTACAAAATGCTATGCATAATGCTCCGAAGTGTCCATATGTTTAACTGTATTAACAAATGTTGAAAAAATATTAAAAATTGTAAATGGCAGAAAAAGAAAAATAGAAAAAAAAGAAGAGAAAAAGACAAATAAACACATGAGCAAAACAGACATTCATGTTGAATCTCAAAACCAATAACACAGAAAACAATAATTAAATGTGTGATCTTTCTTTTCTTAAGCATTGACAATGGCAAGTTTATTAAGTGTAACATAAACTCAAAATACAGCTAATTATCAATAAAATAATTAGTATCTCATTCTCTGTTCATGCCAGATGGACTTAAGGTTTGTAATTTAATAATCCAATATAGTTCTTTTTTATCAATAATTTTTTCTTTGTCCCCTCCCCTAGGGGGAGTCTGGCTTCATCAATAATTTGTAATTACAACTTTGCTATGTGTGTGAAATGGAAACCATTGAAATGGTTTGCTACAGCAGAATCTTTGTTGTAATTTTTGACATCTCTCACATGTTCATTGAACCTGGTTCTGACCATTCTAGTAGTTTTACCAACATATTGGCAGAGGCAAATATTGCATGTCAATAAATAAAGAACAAACTGAGAGCTACAATTGGCATAGAAGTTAGTATCAAAGGTCCTACATATTGCTTGACTAGTAAATTGTTTTCTCAAACATATGCTGGGACATGCATAACAGATTCTACTGCCACATTTAAAATGACCTATTTTGTTCAGCCAGGTACCTGATTTATTATGATCTTTTTTTGTAACCTGACTGGATGACAACATTTGTGCAAGAGTCCTAGATTTTTTAGGAACAAATTTGCAATTTTTTATATGTGGTTGTAAGATATCATCAGCTGACAAAATGTGTATATGCTTTTTTAGTATATTAACTACCTCATAATACTGTTGGCTGAATTCTGTGGTAAATACTATCGATTCCTCATAGTTAGAGTGACTCTTTTGTGTCTTTATGTTTTGCAATGACTTATCTTCCAACACCGATTTAGAATTTTTTTATATTTTCTCTACAGGTTCTAACATGCTGTACCCCGCTCAATCAATCTATTTCTAAGCTCTAATGATTGTTGATTATACACATTATCACTCTTTGTATTTCTTCTGAGCCTTAAGAATTGAGATATAGGGATAGATTTGATAAGATGATCTGGATGCTGGGAAGTTGCATGCAGAATCGTATTTCCTGCAGTTGGTTTACGATAAGTTTTTGTGATGATCTCACTATCACCAGTACTCAGATTCAAATCCAAATAGTTAACCTGATCTCCACTGTACAATCCTGTGAATCTTAGCCCCAACTCGTTATTACAATAGACCAAGAAATCTCTGAACTGTGTATCATCCACAGGGTGTTTAACAATGAGGAGCAGGTCATCTATATATCTCACAAATAATTCTATATTATTCTGCCATGGATTATGGGGGTGTACACATATTGCTGTTCCCACCAAGACACAAAATTATTTGCAAAACTGGGCGCAAATTTTGCTCCCATGGCTGTTCCACAAATTTGAACAAAAAACTCATTATTGAACATAAAATAGTTATGTGACAGTAGAAAATTCAGTATTCCACAAACATATTCTATCTGTTCTGGGGGTAATTGAGATTCTTTTTTCATGAAGTATTCCACCGCCTGTTAACCTAGATTTTGCGGAATTGAAGTATACAAAGACACAATATCCATAGTGACCCAAGTGTATCCCGGCTGCCAATCAAGCTGATCTAGTGTCAACAACAGATGTGAGGTATCCCTCAGATAGGACAGTTGAGATTTAGCATATGGCTGAAAAATACAGTCTACCCACTCAGCTAATGGCTCAAATAGTGAGCCTATACCAGCCACAATAGGGCTGCCTGAGGGACACTCTACGCGCTTATGAATTTTTGGTACATGATGAAAAATGGGGCAGATGGGATTTGGAGGTACCAATATATCAATATCCTGTTTCTTTAAAGATATGTAATCCTACACCTTCCTCAATAATCTTTCTCAATTTATCTTGAATTATTTTGGTTGGATTATATTGTAGCTTTTTTTATACCTTGTTGTCTGACAATTGTCTGTAGTCTTCTCCAAAATACTGGTCTTTATCCATAACTACAATACTGCCCCTCTTATCTGAATTCCGTATTACAATATCTGTATGGTTTTCTAAGTTAGTCAAAGCTTTTCGTTCTTTGAATGTCAGATTAAGGGGGGCAGTATTTGTTTCAACTTTCTTTTCCAGTTCAAAGATATCCTGTTGTACACTTTTTTTGAAAAGCATTGATTAAAGGGCCCCTAAAATTTATAGGATAAAAGTCTGACCTATGTTTTTTAGGTGTAGGTAAGGTCTCAGTGTTAGCAGTGTTAAGATTTTCACTATATAGACTATTGCAGATATATATATGATGTAATAATATGACTATGGGAATTCACAGGGTCCTTAACTGCAAGGTTTGTTTCTCTGTTTGTTAATGCAAAAAATCTTTTTAAAGACAGCTTGCGCACAAATTTATTTATATTTAGTAAGGTGTTAAAACTGGAAAACTTTTTAGAGGGTGCTAACCCCAAACCTTTGGATAATACCTTGATCTCATCTTGTGTAAGATTATATTTAGAAATGTTAATCACATTCAGTCCTACATTCAGTCCTACATCTGTGTTTTCAGGATTGTTCAAAAGATGAAAATTATGACTTAATGTCCCTTCTTCTTTTTGTTCTTTGCTTCTCCTTTTATTTTTTCATCTTCTTTGTCTTCGTTCTCTTTTTGCACTGCCCTTCTGGTTTTTGGACATACTACCAATGGTGGTTCTTCTATTTCCTCCATCGATGACTCTCCTAAAAAAAGAGAAGAGGAAGGAGAGGGGGAGGAGAGGAATAGGAAGAGAGAGAAGAGGATATATTAGAGCCTCCAGTACTCCTGGAGGCAACTCAGAGTCAGTCGAATCTCCTTCATCTGTGCTAAATTCTACTTTTTTATTGTTGTGTTTAGATTTATTTTTGAGAATAGACTTTGGGTTGTCATTTTTGTTCTTAATTTCACTTATTTCTTGTTGTTTGCTATATTGGATGTTTTATTCTTATAATTGTATTTGTTCTATTGCTTATATGACTGCCTTCTTTGCTGTCGCACCGCAGCCCAGTTGTAAACTCTCTTTTCCTCGTAGTCTTCTTTATCACAATTAAATTTGTTTCCTTTTCTAAATGCTTGTTCACCATCCAATTTATTTAAAGACTCCTCCATATTCTTTTTATATTTCATATATTGATCGTTAACTTCAAAGGGTTTTAATTCATCTTTAATTTGTGTAATAGTGGACTTAAGTTTCTCTCGTTTCTTCTCTTTAACCCTGATAAGTATTTTTATTAACTTAAATGAACATTCAGTTAGGGCTTCATTCCACTCCTCTTGGTCTACATCATCCTCAAACTCAAAAGAGGGATATTTTTTAATCCTCAGACCCCTGGGGAGACGTTGAAAGTCTAAATATTTCTGGAATGCAACTATATCCCACATGGGTCTTAAATATGTGCTCAAATGGCGTTTCAAGGTTTTAAAAGTCTTTTTTTGTGTCAGAAATTACATCTTTGTCTTGATTTTCTGCAAAGATTTTATCAAAATAACATTTCCTGTTTCCCATATCAAACATATCTTGACTGCTATATGTAAGTTGTGCTTGTTGTATTGTGTTCTCATGTATAACATGACTGTCATCGATGATAGAAATAGGAATCTCGGCTATGCTTAAGCCCTCCATGTCCAGCCCTGCCATGTCTGTTACGTAGTTTAAAGATAATGGTGACGAGTAAAACGGATAAGTGTAAATCATTCCGGATATATGTAACCTTTAGATATACCAATGTATGCTTTAATAGGCAACCTCCTTACAGCCCTTTTCTTAATACATGTTTGTCTCCAGACATATATATGTATATCAAATCTCAGCTGTTGGCTATTAATCTATTCCCAGGTACTTTTAACAAAAAGACTTCATATATTTTACCTTAGCTGAGGAAGTATAGGCTGATACCTTGACACATAGACTTAAAGTGTACTCACTGTTTGAAGTTAAAGATCGTAAGTCTCCATGTATATCCGAAGTGCTCGGTTTTGAGATTCAACATGAATGTCTGTTTTGCTCATGTGTTTATTGGTCTTTTTCTCTTCTTTTTTTTCTATTTTTCTTTTTCTTCCATGTACAATTTTTAATATTTTTTCAACATTTGTTAATACAGTTAAACATATGGACACTTGTTTAGTAATGTCTATATATATATATATACATATATTGTTTCTGCATAGCATTTTGTACAATATGAATTATTGCTAAGTGTATTTTGGGTCTACTCCACTTTTGTAGTTAAATTAAGCCATTTTAATGTATTAACTCAGTGTCCAGTAGTATGATCTTTGTTTTTAACTGTTCTGTTTATATGATGGTCATGAAGCGGTTAATTCTGAGGCTTCCATCGTATAAATTGACCAGGTTTCTACAGAGACCTTAGTCTATGAGTAAGTGCCTGTAGGGGGCGTGAAATGCGTCAGCCTGTTTTGCATACGCTTGCCTGCCATGTCTGTTCAACTTTTTTACATTTACTGATTAAATTTGAACTTTTTAATTAAGATTTTAGAAGTAGTGCCTGCCGTGCTTTTTATGTCCTATTGCCATTTGTAGGAGTTCTATATTTCAAGAATGCCTTAGCTGCAAATACGCACAGAATTTCATTTCCATTTCAATCAGTTGTTTCTCCTTGTTGAGTTTATCACTGTTATTGCAAATTACTCTCAACATCTGAGATCTTACAATTCCTTTCTTGAGGGCTGCCGGGTGAAAACTATTTGCTGTCAATTGAGAGTTTCTGTCCTTTGGTTTCTAATACAACATAGTGCAATTTTTTAGGTCTTGATTCGTAACATCCTTGTATATTTCAATATCTAAGAAGTGTATTCTTTGTTTATTGTACTCCATTTTGAACTTGACATATGGCAATGCATTATCAATTCTGTTAAACCATTTTAGTAGTTCTTCTTCTTGTCCGTTCCCAATAAGAAAGACATCATCAATATATCTTCAGTATATGATGATCTCCATATTCCCTGAATATAAAAATTGTTTTTCAAAACAGGCCATGAAAAGGTTAGCATATGCTGGCGCCATGTTTGAACTCATGACCATTCCTATTTGTTGAAGGTAGTATTTGTTTTCATACTTGAAATAATTATGCGTAAGACATAATTGAATATGATCCAGAAGGAATTATATATGTGGTCCACAATATGTGGTGTCCTGGATTAGGAATTCTTTAGTTGCCATGATACCAATATTGTGAGGAATAATGGTGTACAAGCTACTTACATCAAGTGTGGCAAAGAAGCTTTCAGGATTGATGTTCTGAATAGTACTCATGTCCTTAATGAGAGATTTGGAGTCCAATAGGAATGATCTAGTCTTCTTGACCGTCTGTTGTAGAGGATTATCTACATTTTTGGCCACTGGTTGAAAGAGTGGACCCCTGTCAGACACTATCGGCCTTCCAGGAGGGTTATCTGTTGACTTGGATTTTGGGTACTGTGTAGATAATAGGGCATTTTGGGTGTTGTGTTGTAAGAAATTCACCTAACTTCTCATCTATGAATATTTTGTTGTCTGCTATTGGGATGGCACCATCAACCAATTTCTCATAGTTACTGGTAGGATTGAACTGTAGTTGTTTGTATACTTCCGTGTCTTGGCGCTGTCCCAAAAGTTATTTTCTGTAATAGTCAGTCTAACATGACTATAGCTCCTCCTTTATCGGCAGGGCGTATGATTATCGATTGATCCTCAGAGAGATCTTTTAACACTCTTCTTTGGGCTGTATTGAGATTCTGTCCCCTGTTTTTATATTTATACATTTAATACACAGCCTTCCTTCTATATACTACTGATTAGCAACACTGGGATAATAACAGTCCGGTTACTTTTCACACGACAATTGTTGCAGCTTGAATCATCTCCGTGACAACCCCTCTGCATGTATCATTCAAGTCACGTTCTAGTTGCGCCGCTGATGACCTCAGGTCTATCAGGGTCTTGTCTCACAGTGCAATTTAAGAGTGGGTTAAACAAACCCTTGCTCACACTTTGAACATAAAGCTGGAACTTAAAAGTAAGCTATTATATCAGTCTTCTATGGATATATTGCATGCCTCAAAAAACAATATCTTTGCATACTGGGGGGCACAATAATGAAGTATATTGATATACATGAAACATAGTTTTTAGTACAAAACGTATCAACAAATTACCTATGAATACAATATGTCCTTAAAAGTAGAAACATATATGTTCTAAGCCCAAGGGATAATTTGGTAATGTTTGATTGTTTAACTTTTTAACCTTTTTGAAAAAAACTGCTTTTGATTATAAATAAATATTTGCACATATATCCTACTGAAATAGACAGTTACCTTGTAGGTGTGTTACTAAAATTAGGGGTACTAAAAATGATGAAAATGAAATTTTCCTTATACCCTCAATTAGTCTTGACAAAGGTTCCTGCGAGGACTGAAACGTCGACTGATGTAACCCTATGATGGATGTTTTACAACAATAAATATTTGAAGTTATTAAGACCCGTGAGTGCCTCTTCTTTCACTGAGTTTCTACATACATACCATAGAGAGCACCCAGGCAATTCAACACTACAGAAAGTGCTTGTAACACAAAACCACGATATATATATATATATATATATATATAAATATATATATATATATATATATATATATATATATATATAGTGCATTGGAGCCATTTTCAGTTAAGTAGATGAAAACATGTAAAAACATATTTATGCAATATTCATATTTAATAAAGTGTTATACTGGGTATTTACTGTAAATATTTCACATTCAAATGTTCTGCACATAGAATATGTTCTAAGTATTTATAAATAGATATTCATATATATATATATATATATATATATATTAATATATATTTGTATATATCTATACCTATATATAATCATGTATCTATATATAGGTATAAATATATATTGTACCAAAATATGATCCATTATAAATAGAAATATGTATTTATTAATAAATAGAACATATTCTGCTAGGTGAAGAACATAGGAATGTAAAATTTATATGTGATCGGATTTGCATGCGAGTTGGGTGTTACTACCCCCCCCCCTTTTTTTTTGCTCCATTTACTTCTATGGGGGAATAAGTGAACACTCACACAATATTCTAAGTTTGGCTTTTTGCGCTCGTCAGGTTTGCATAAACAAAAACAGTTTACTTTCAACTCATAAAACGAGTGCAACCTGACAAGTTAAAGTTTACTTCTAGTGCAGTTAACGCTCCACTTATAATCTATGCCTATATTAGTTGTTGCGTAAAGTTTGTGTCCATAAAGCAATGGGATCCATTTTATGTTTTTTGCTACATATAGTTAAACATTTTATATTACAGTCTCAAAGTGTTTAATGTCCCTTTAATACTAAGTGGACTCATTTTTGTTTTTTTGGTCTTTTTTCACTGGTAATAATCCTGAATGGAAAACTATAATGAGATTTTTCCAGTCATGCTCTTATGTGTTCATGTTGAACACATAATACTAAATTCAATTGACAATGCTTTGTATAGGTTTTTGCAGGGTTTTCAAATTCAAAGCCAGTCCAGTACACGTGAAAAATGTGTGAGAACTCCTATACCATCATGGTATGTTAAAATCTTTCTATACTTTGCATTGGAATTTAACTGCGGTATTGGAATCCATAATAAAACATTTTTTTTTAAATAACTTTTAAAATGTTTTATTTTTCGGACAATTCTAACTCAACAGCATTGACCTCTTGAAAACCATGATAGGCCTGCTGTTTTGGGCAGCAAACTGTAATATGTTTTGAAATATTGTTGTTTAAGTGAAACAAAAGTTTTGAATACAAAACTCAGAAATCCCCATAAAGGTCTAGATTACAAGTGTAGCATGAACATATTAGTGCTATTGTGCATTTAAGGACAGTAAACATCTTGTATTTAGAAGACCTTTCAGTTGTGTTATCGAATAACATATCAGCCAAGTCTAAATGTTTTTATAACAGATTAACATCCTTTTTTGCTGCAATTGTTTTTTGATATCCAAACTCCACATCATTTGCCTTACTTATAGGAATGAATCTGGGCTTTAGTCTACAGACAACAAGGCTAACCATTAGAGTGCATTATGTGCATTTGTTTTGCTAAACATACAAATTTGTAACAAAAAATGGATATTCGTTTAGTTTTCAGGAAACAAATATCTGAATGAATGCACCAAAGAAATGTAAAGAAAATGAAAAAATACTAACAAAGTTCGTCAGTATTCATTAATTTTATTTAAATGATCTTTAAGTGGTTAAATACTCTAGCGCGCTAATGGCCGCACTAATTGGCTCCCAGGGCCTGCGCTTTGTCATGCACTTTCGTTATTTCTCATGTTTGTCTTTCCTCTAGTTTAAATCTAAAAGTTGCATTTATTCTACTATCCCCAGAGATGCAAAGCTCTTTCCATAGAATATAAAACCCTAGCCCTCCTATTACATGATTCACAGTGTTTACTTATATGTGCAGCATATTTATACTTGTCTCTAACTGCCTACAAGAAAGCAGATAAAATGAAGAACATTCTAGAGGCTTTTCAAGGGATATCTCCCTGGGCAGCAAAACAATGCAATTTTGATAACAGAATAACAATTTAAAATATTTTCAAAAAATTTATTTTTTATCTTTTTTGTCTTCTGTCATGTTCTTTTGTGTATAGATAACATAATTCTTAAACCCTTTAACAGGGTGTTTGAGCCTTTTTCAATTTCTCAATTTTCGGAGCCAAATTTATTCTTATGAAAGTGCAACACACTAATATCTGTGCAAATCCAGATCTTAGTGTGTTGCATTCTCACAAGAATTAATCTGGCTCTGAAAACTGCCAAATGCGGTTTGCGGCCGCCATCTTCTGTACTTGGATCTCCCTGAATGTCACAAATGCACAGCCCTAGCTGTTATTTAATTGGTTATTTTCAAATGTAAATATTAGCTGTTTTATCCATTGGCTGCCAGAGAGGGCCATAATGCTGTGCTATAGCTTCTATTTATGAAGAGAGCACTAACAAATTTAGTAGTAGCTATGGGGTAAAATAGTTTCATTGGCCCCTATTTAAGAAAGTAGTAAGAAGTGAATACAGCGCCAACAAGAGGCCAAGGGATAAATATACTCACAGAGAGATAAAAGAAGATTATTTAATGAACCATGTTAAAAAGCATCAGTAATAAAAGACTATATATAAAAAATGTAAAAAGCACATTTAAATAAAATTACAAATACAGGAATATCGTACAGAAGCGGCTCAAAGGGCCAAAGCTGATAATTACAATAAAAACAGAGGTAATAACAGGTGATCAGTGTGAGTGGTACACCAGAATAAGAGTGTATACTAATAAAACAGAATTAGCCTAAGTACAACTATAACAAGTGCATCAAGCAAAAACTAATAAACAATAATACAAACAATAGTGTTCAAAATTAGTGTTTCAAAAATAGTGTTCCAAAAAATAGAAAAATGCACTGCAGTGCAAAAAAAAGGGGGGTAGCAAAATAATTGTATAGATATGATCAAATAGTGAGTGAGTGCAAATGGATATAAAAATGCTAGCTACTTAATCCAGTGAGGTTAAGATATAATTAAATAAAATACACAATAGGCAATAACATAAAAAATAATAAAATACACAATATGCAATAACATAAAAAATAAAATATAATCCAAAAAAGTGTTCAAAAAGTTGATCAACAAATGTTAGTGAAGAACAAAAATAAGTCAATCAAAACTAAAAAATGGGTGATGAAAAGCAAGGTGAAAGTGAGGGAGTTGATTCCTTCCAATGTTAGTTACTTTAACAGATCCAAATTCCTGAGTGTGGTAGCTGAAGTAGCTGATTGGATCCTAGCACCTGTCAGCTGCTCCTATGGTATCCTAAAAAGTGTCCCTGTAAAAAAAGAAATTCATATAGGCTACTTCTAAACTGTATATAAGGCTAGCTGCCATTACCAATATTCTAGTCTTGAGAAAGGCCCTTTTTGAGGGCAGAAACGCGTTGACATATTGGTAAGCATTACTTTAATCTTTACTTCATTCTCATATTGGATATACTATGTTGTGAATTTCTTTTTTTACAGGGACACTTTTTAGGATACCATAGGAGCAGCTGACAGGTGCTAGGATCCAATCAGCTACTTCAGCTACCACACTCAGGAATTTGGATCTGTTAAAGTAACTAATATTGGAAGGAATCAACTCCCTCACTTTCACCTTGCTTTTCATTATTTTTGTTCTTCACTAACATTTGTTGATCAACTTTTTGAACACTTTTTTGGATTATATTTTATGTTATTGTGTATTTTATTATTTTTTATGTTATTGCCTATTGTGTATTTTATTTAATTATATCTTAACCTCACTGGATTAAGTAGCTAGCAATTTTATATCCATTTGCACTCACTCACTATTTGATTGTATCTATACAATTATTTTGCTACCCCCCTTTTTTTTGCACTGCAGTGCATTTTTCTATTTTTTGGAACACTATTTTTGAAACACTAATTTTGAACACTATTGTTTGTATTATTGTTTATTAGTTTTTGCTTGATGCACTTGTTATAGTTGTACTTAGGCTAATTCTGTTTTATCAGTATACACTCTTATT
The DNA here is from genome assembly GCF_027579735.1 of Bombina bombina. Classification (NCBI taxonomy): domain Eukaryota; kingdom Metazoa; phylum Chordata; class Amphibia; order Anura; family Bombinatoridae; genus Bombina; species Bombina bombina. The sequence goes on from NC_069502.1 coordinate 368,082,534, forward strand.
CTGGTGTACCACTCACACTGATCACCTGTTATTACCTCTGTTTTTATTGCAATTATCAGCTTTGGCCCTTTGAGCCGCTTCTGTAAGATATTCCTGTATTTGTAATTTTATTTAAATGTGCTTTTTACATTTTTTATATATAGTCTTTTATTACTGATGCTTTTTAACATGGTTCATTAAATAATCTTCTTTTATCTCTCTGTGAGTATATTTATCCCTTGGCCTCTTGTTGGCGCTGTATTCACTTCTTACTACTTGTGCATATTTTTTGGAGGTTGGTTAGGATCTCTGTTTGGATACAGCTTGGGGATTATCTTAGCGCTTGTACACTACCCCTTTTTCCCTATTTAAGAAAGGTCTTGCGGATCAGGTCCGCAAGACCTCGCTGAATACGGAGAGCAGCATTGCACCAGCAGCTCACAATCGGCCGCTAGCAGTGGGGTGTCAATCAACCCGATCGTACTCGATCGGGTTGTTTTCTGGCGATTCCTGTCCGCCTGCTCAGAGCAGGGGGACAGGGTTATGGAGCAGCGGTCTTTAGACTGCAGCTCCATAACTTGTGTTTCTGGCGTACACGGGACCACAAGCTTCCTACGGAGCTTGTTAAATGGGCCCCATTATGTCCCCCAAATACCACTTTTTTATTTTGTAAGAGCAGGAGGGTTACTATATACAATGTATTATCATTTATTCAGTTCTCATTTCAAATTCAGAAATAAAAACAAATCTTATATCACACATCTGTATTCCATATGTCATCCTCTACACACTATCTTTTTGTCTTGTGAGTACTAGATTATAAAATCAATGACACTGTTTTATGTGAGCACTGTTAATCTAGTGTGCTTGGTTTACTGTGTCTGTGTCATTGTATTTATTGATCATATTTATAGTAGTAGGTAGTGCTGAGAATTGAACAAGATTTTTGCAGCGAAGAGAATTAATTTTTTTGCGACTGCAGTCATTTGTCAGTGAATAGAAGCTGAAAATCAGTGCACGTCCTTGTTTTGTAAATTGGCTAAAATGGAAAGCAGAATTTGTAAAAAATACTTATTTTATTCCCTCACACACATGGGTGGGGCTATTTGAACAGTGAAATGTGACAATGTATTAGATTGCTTTCTGGGTTAAATTACAAGCAGAGCATATAGTCTTGTTTACATTTTAGAGCCAGTTTTATTTCCTCTGGCTTTGTGCAAATTTCTTGAAACCTTATTCTGAAGTTGCATGGGCTGGGACACCATGAAAGACACTTGTCAGCATCTTGTTTGTCATCAAAGACATTGTCTTCTGTGCAGTTCTATGATCCCATCATTTCCCTTTACTCCAGATATCCGCCTAGATGATTGCAACATCCCTGTTTAATTGCCATTGGAGTTAAAGGATGGTATTTGTTTCCCTGATCACTAGACCATAAACGGAAATATACATTTTTACTTCCATGGGAGAGGCTGGAGTTTCTGTTAGTTCTGTTTCCCTTACAGCAAATGTGACAGGAAAACCGTCTGATTGGAAAATCAATCAAACATTATCTGCAAAACACCATTACAAACAAAAATGTTTCAAAGGCAACAAAGGTATTATACTTCCATTAATAATATTGATAAAGTTATAAGAAAACCAATTGTAGATTAGCTAGTCTTGCCTCAGGGATGGTAAACGTACATACAAAGTATCATTGTAATGCAATGGAAAAACATTACTTAGATTTCTTCCATTTTTCTGTATTTGTGTAATAATTCTTTTTGCAAATTGTGCTCTTCTGACATGGGCAAAAGAACAATATGTCATAGCAACATGAAAGAAAAATGTTATCCGAAATATTTATTTATTTTAGTATAATAATAATAATAATATATAATCCCTGCATGTCTACAAGAGACTTTCCAATTTTAAATATATATGATTATTAACAACATGGGTGCTTCCTTTCCTTATATATATATGTGTGTGTGTGTGTGTATATGTATATATATATATATATATATATATATATATATATATATATATATATATATAAAAAAAGTACTGTGGAAAAGTCCACTATTAGATTTGCTGTTTTAGCAAAGTTTAAATGACCATCCATATTTATTTTTCGTTCTCTTTATTAAGATAGATAAAGAAATACAGGAAATATGTACACAAAATATAACCCCCAACACACACACACACACAATTTTTAGAACAAAATGGCTTCTTCAGGCAAAAGTCATTATTTAGTGTGTTCTCCCTTGGCACTTAAACATTTTTAGGAAACTGTCCTGAAGTTTTCTGAAGTAATCTTCTGGTATATTATACCAGGCTTCTTTCAGCACTTCCCAGAGGTCTTCTTTACATTTAGGTTGTATTTATTTCATTCTGTCACCCTTCCACAAAGACCATTCCGGATCAAGCTTCTTCGGACTGTTGAAGGACATCTTGACATCCCGATAAAGATGCCAGATGCTAAGCCAGGTTCTTGCTGGACGTCTTCCGGTCTCTCAAAGAAGAAACTCTGAGAAACTTATCATCAGATTTTGAAAGTTTTCTTGGCCTTCCAGTCCTTTTTTTGTCCTTGACCTCTCCTGAATATTCAAATTTCTTTATAACCGCGTGAATACCACATCTTGAGTATCCAGTTTGTTTGCTGATTTCCCTTTGAGAATGGCTTTGCTGATACAAAAGTATGATTTTATGTCTGTCAAATTTTGTGATCTTTTGCATTTTGAATGGAACGATGTGATTTAAAGTTGGTCTTATTAACAAGCTTCCAATGAATTAAATGCCTACCACATGTGTATGTAATGCAGAAGCATGTCTTGCACAAACCTGGTGTAAAAGACCATTTTCCCAGCAGTAATTTTGACATGAAATAGTAGAATGGCCTTGCTGATACAAAAGTATGATTTTATGTCTGTCAAATTTTGTGATCTTTTGCATTTTGAATGGAACGATGTGATTTAAAGTTGGTCTTATTAACAAGCTTCCAATTAATTAAATGCCTACCACATGTGTATGTAATGCAGAAGCATGTCTTGCACAAACCTGGTGTAAAAGACCATTTTCCCAGCAGTCATTTTGACATGAAATAGTAGAAAAAATACAGGTGTTAGCAATGACATTAATTAGGGTTCTATTCCATTTATGTTTATGAGAGCCAAGTTCCTGCTATTGTTCAAGTGTAAGGGGAGGTCACACTTAAGACTTGCTGTTTATTTCTGATTTTTTTCTGATTTTTTAATACTACATTCAAATATCCTGTGTTTTCTGGTTGTATTCTAATAAAGAGACTAAGAACTTTCACTTTCATTTATTAAACTTTACAAAGACGCTTACGGCAAGATTACGAGTTTTGTGTAAGAAGCTATGCGGTGCTAACGAGCAGTTTTTTTCACCGCTCGCTTACCTGCAGCGCTGGTATTACGGGTTTTTACAAACAAGAGCGTTAAAAGGCAAGAAGTGGGCATTGAGCAAAATTGTGTTCCTTACCACACTCCAATACCAGCGCTGCTTAAGTCAGCGGTGAGCTGGTCGTACGTGCACGATTTCCCCATAGGAATCAATGGGGAGAGCCGGCTGAGAAAAAGTCTAACACCTGCAAAAAAGCAGCGTAAAACTCAGTAACACAGCCCCATTGATTCCGATGGGGAAACACATTTTATGTTTACGCCTAACACCCTAACATGAACCCTGAGTCTAAACACCCCTAATCTTACACTTATTAACCCCTAATCTGTCGCCCCCGACATCGCCGACACCTGCATTATACGTATTAACCCCTAATCTGCCGCTCCGGACACCGTCGCCACCTACATTATACTTATGAACCCCTAATCTGCTGCCCCCAACATCGCCGAAACCTACATTATATTTATTAACCCCAAATCTCCCTCCCCCAATGTCGCTGCAACCTAACTAAATGTAGTAACCCCTAATCTGCCGTCCCCAACGTCGCTGCCACTACAATAAACATATTAACCCCTAAACCACCACACTTCCGCCTCGCAAACATTAGTTAAATATTATTAACCCCTAATCTGCCGTCCCTAACATCATCCACCTACCTACATTTATTAACCCCTAATCTGCCGCCCCCAACGTCGCCGCCACTAAAGTACAAAAACAAACAAACACTAAATTACAGAAAATAATAAACAAATTACAAGATCTTTAAACTAATTACACCTAATCTAATAGACCTATCAAAATAAAAAAAAGCCCCCCCAAAATAAAAAACCCTAGCCTAAACTAAACTATCAATAGCCCTTAAAAGGGCCTTTTGCGGGGCATTGCCCCAAAGACATCAGCTCTTTTACCTGTAAAAAAAAAATACAAACAACCCCCCCAACAGTAAAACTCACCACCCACACAACCAGAAGTTTACGTAAGTCGTTTTGCGATAAGGCCAAAGAAGTGTGCGGTGCCCCTAAACCTGCAAGACTCGTAATAGCAGCGGTAGTGAAAAAGCAGCGTTAGGACCTGTTAACGCTGCTTTTTCAGCCTAACGCAAAACTTGTAATCTAGCCGTTAGTTTTTAAAATACTTACCTTTGCGTTATGGTAAACATAACACCGATCCCCCACCCGCAGCTCCTGCTTTCATTAGCAGGTCGATGACAATTCGGCTTCCTCCAATCGTTGCGTGCCCCAGGAGCTGGACGCCAAAGGGGGCACAGAATGATTGTAGGAAGCCGGATTCTTCATCGATCTGCTAAAGAAACAGGAACTGTGGGCGTAAGTATCTTAAAAACTAAATGTCTTTCTAAAGTTTAATGGATGAAAGTGCCCCTGTTTTTAAGATTATTTTTAGATACCGGGCACTTATTCATTAAACTTTACAATCACTTTAAGTTTAATGCCATTTTAAAATTATGCAGGAAATTGAACAGTGTTACAGTTTCTTTAGTATTTTTTATCATTTATCCTTGAATTGTGAAAGTTTGCTACATATTTATGGATTAAATGTGATGAAATGCTGGAAAGATCCAGGTCTTTTTGGACTGTTTACAGAATAGGTATCAGGGAACACTTTCCACAACAACATGTTAGAAAATATAGAATGATGTAATGCTTATCATGCTATTAAACACATCCTTTTGCTGTTGACAGCTCACATCCAGGCTGCCCGTGCACTGATGATAACAAGCTCCTTCCTGGGGCTCCCGGCTGTGTTCCTGCTTCTCTCGGCCCTGCCCTGCATTCGAATGGGTCATGACCCTGGCACAGAGAAACACAAGCGCTTTCTATTGGGAGGAGTTTTGATTGTCATAGTAGGTAAGACAAAGAGCAAACCATCTTTAGAAGATATTTTCTTATTTAGGTGACCATAGGAATAACACGTATTGCAAATTAGCTGAATTTAAACGGACTATGTAAAAATGAAATGTACTAATTTTTGTTAGAGCTTTTAATTATGTATATACTGTATGTATTGCATTAGTGTTCCTTACTAAGGGTTAAACACACACCTTAAGTCTCTCTAAGGATCTCCTAAACAGGACATGGATAATGAGCCAATTAGATGTAGCATATGCCTGGAATCACCAGTGGGCTGCTTTCTGAAATGCGTTGCAGCTTTTTGGATTTTGATTGACCCCATAATTAGCAAGGGAAACAGATGCAAAAAACAAATAAACAAAACAAATTGTAGCATTTACATTTTGCATTAGAATGTCCATGTAAAGGTAAATAGTACATAGAATGAGCTGGGAAATTCTGTAGGAATACAACATAAACTAGTGATTGAGAAAAATGGAACACTTGGTAGAACAGAACTCCAGAAATGTGTCTGGTATATCTTATCTTATGTGTTATAAGAGAGCATGATTATTGTTCTTTTCACTTTGATTTATTTTTGCTATTTTAATAAAACAGTCAAACATAAGTGTCTGTCCACTTTTATAAGCCATGTGTTCAGCCCTAACTGTAGATAGGCTGTGTTTGCTGATGTATCAGCAGTTGGTTTATTATATGCAATAAATGCTAATGTTACAAATGGCAAGATTGCTTAATTATATACCAGTGGTGGCTTGTCCTTTGGGTGACTGAAGAAAGAAACCTCAAGTCCCTTCCCCAGTTATCGTTGTGTAACAAAAAAACATAAAGTAAGACAGTTGAATTTAGGAGAAATATAAATGGCGAGGAAACGATTAAACTGCCCAGTTGATATGTACAGCAAATTGTCAGCTTCCATGTACAGCTACTTGACAGTCACATGGCTATTTGTTTGCATATGTTGTGTTTTGTCTTAAATACCACTGTGGGATATGTTGGTGCTTTAGAGATAATAGATATTAATTATAGACCAACTTAATATTCAGCTATGGAGACGTGGATGCAGTTCAGGGGCATTGTGCCCAAATTGTTTCTCCCCTAAGAGAACAAAATACACATTGTTATTTCTTTGTGGTATGTTCCTGTTAAACTGAGAACTCAGTTGTGGTCTTCTGAGGCTATTGCTTATAAGACCCTAGTAACTTAGTTGGCCTTCTGATTCTGTTGCTTCTGTCTTTAAAAGGACAATACACTCAGTCAAGCAACTTATAAGAGTTAAAGGGCCACTAAACCCAAAATCTTTCTTTCATGATTCAGATAGAACATACAAATTTAAACAACATTACAATTTACTTCTATTATTTATTTTGCTTCATTTTTGAGATATCCTTATTTGAATAAAAAGCAATGCACATGGGTGAGCCAATCACATGAGGCTTCTATGTGCAGCAACCAATCAGCAGCTACTGAGCATATCTATATATGCTTTTCAGCAAAGAATATCAAGAGAATGAAACAAATTAGATAATAGAAGTAAATTAGAAAGATGTTTAAAATTGCATTGTCTTTCTAAATCATGAAAGAAAAAATGTGGGTTTCATGTCCCTTTAATTGTATTCAAATCAGCTGCAGGAGCACCCTTTGAAATGGGCTGGGCTCTTTCTCTCTCCCACCTCTCCCAGATTTGAAGATTGATTCCTTCTGCGGTGTGTTCACATAGCTTTTCTATAGCTAATACTGGAATTTTCATTATAGGTTGCAGTTTTGAAAGGCAATATAATCATATGACAAAGCTATACTTAAAGAAAGAAAAATAAGCTATTTGTAAACAATTTAATATACTCCAGCAGGTAGAATGGATCATTGGAAACATAAAAGGGAGAAAATGTGACAGTATAGTGTCCCTTTAAAAATGTATACTCACAATCATACTACAGCTGATACTCCATATTTCTCCAGCTGACCATCTTTAAATATCCATATTCCTCAAACCTATCCCAGACACTCTCGGACTGTGCCATTTTGGGACTTAGATCCCACAGTTCCACAAGAGACCTTAGTTGTGCCACATTTAAAAATATCATAATTTCTATGCATTGTGGCGTACAACAAGTGGGCCACTGTTACTAAAGGATGTATGGGGCTTGGGTGCATTGTCCTCCCTTCTCCTCCTCCTCAGCCTTCAAGAGCTGTGCAGCAGCCAGTAGGATATCACTTGTTGAATGTAAGTGACTACAGGAGTCATGCATTTTAGCTGAGGTCCGATTTGGATATATATCTGGGACTGCAGGGGCTTGTGTTGGATCCAAGGTCCCATTTGGGAATGTAGCAGTCATCAAGGAAGATGTAGGGCCATGTTTCTGATCTAAAGCCTCAGGTATATAGCTGACATAAAGGAGTTAAAGGAGTATGTATTTGATCTGATGTATTTCCTGGGGTTACAGATAGCATAAAGGTGCTGCAATTACATGTTTCTCTGTTGGGTATAAAGCTGATATAAAGAGGTTGGCAGCCAAACATATACATTCTAAGGTCTTACTCGAGTATGTAGCTGACATAAAACAGATGCATAGGGGATTAGTATCTGATCTAAGGCACCACTGGATATTATGTTTGAGGCAGTGCCCAATAGTTTATTTCTGTTTGTTAGTTTCTACACTAAACAGAGTATTGGGAACATGCATCTTACTTGGTGGCCTTTAATTGCTAATGAAAACATCAGTATGCAATGCCATGCTGCTGTTGGTCTCTGGAGTGAATCACACTTCACTATCTGGCAATCTGATGGAAGAATCTGGTTGTGCTGGATACCAGGAGAATGCCTACCTGAATGCATAGTGCTTACTATAAAGTTTAATGGTAGAGGAATAGTGGTTTGGGGCTGTTTTTTCCCCTCAGGGTTTAGACTAGGAACCTTAGTTCCAGTGAAGGGTCACTACAGGATACAAACACATTGACGAGTTTGGTCTGGAGGAATCTCGAATGGCCTGCACAAAGCCCTGACCTTAAAGGAATACTGAACCCAATTTTTTTCTATCTAGATTCTTTTCATTCTCTTCATATCTTTATTTGAAATGCAAGAATGTAAGTTTAGATGCCGGCCCATTTTTGGTGAACACACTGTGTTGTTCTTGCTGATTGATGGGTAAATTCACCTACCAATAAACAAGTACTTTCCATGGTTCTGAACCAAAAAAATAGCTTAGATGTCTTCTTTTTCAAATAAAGAAAGCAAGAGAACGGAGAAAAATTGATAATAGGAGTAAATTAGAAAGTTGTTTAAAATTACATGCTCTATATGAATCACTCTCTTCTCTCTTTCCTCTCTCTCTCCTTGCTGTTTTCTAAAATGAAAAATTATTTAATTAAAATGTGTGTATATATATATATATATATATATATATATATATATATATATATATATATATATACATACAACACATAGAGACACCCAGCACTCACCAGCTAGCTCACAGCTAAGATAAAATCACAAGTGGAAAGGTTAGTTACTGCATCTGGCCAAATGGGAAAAGCTCAGGCACCACGTCAAGGTCCTTTCCACTGCCTGAGTCCCTAACACAGCCACACCATGCGAGCTCACAAAGCCAAACAAACTGAGAACAAAGGAGGGGTGCACAGGTGGATGTAATCACCCAGAGAAATACAAAACACGGAAGGGAACTGCACTCCAAGACCGGACCAGGTACACATCAAGTGACTCAGCAACATCCAGCCCTGGGTGCTAAATAGCACTCCAAAAAAGCTGTGATGTCACAAGAGCCACAGGCAGTTAACCCCAGTCCGGAATGGGTGCAAGAAACAAGGGGGATTACAAACAAAAAGTAATACAACACAGAGACACCCAGCACTCACCAGCTAGCTCACAGCTAAGATAAAATCACAAGTGGAAAGGTTAGTTACCGCATCTGGCCAAATGGGAAAAGCTCAGGCACCACGTCAAGGTCCTTTCCACTGCCTGAGTCCCTAACACAGCCACACCATGCGAGCTCACAAAGCCAAACAAACTGAGAACAAAGGAGGGGTGCACAGGTGGATGTAATCAACCAGAGAAATACAAAACACGGAAGGGAACTACACTCCAAGACCGGACCAGGTACACATCAAGTGACTCAGCAACATCCAGCCCTGGGTGCTAAATAGCACTCCAAAAAAGCTGTGATGTCACCAGAGCCACAAGCAGTTAACCCCAGTCCGGAATGGGTGCAAGAAACAAGGGGGATTACAAACAAAAAGTAATACAACACATAGAGACACCCAGCACTCACCAGCTAGCTCACAGCTAAGATAAAATCACAAGTGGAATGGTTAGTTACTGCATCTGGCCAAATGGGAAAAGCTCAGGCACCACGTCAAGGTCCTTTCCACTGCCTGAGTCCCTTACACAGCCACACCATGCGAGCTCACAAAGCCAAACAAACTGAGAACAAAGGAGGGGTGCACAGGTGGATGTAATCACCCAGAGAAATACAAAACACGGAAGGGAACTGCACTCCAAGACCGGACCAGGTACACATCAAGTGACTCAGCAACATCCAGCCCTGGGTGCTAAATAGCACTCCAAAAAAGCTGTGATGTCACCAGAGCCACAAGCAGTTAACCCCAGTCCGGAATGGGTGCAAGAAACAAGGGGGATTACAAACAAAAAGTAATACAACACATAGAGACACCCAGCACTCACCAGCTAGCTCACAGCTAAGATAAAATCACAAGTGGAAAGGTTAGTTACTGCATCTGGCCAAATGGGAAAAGCTCAGGCACCATGTCAAGGTCCTTTCCACTGCCTGAGTCCCTAACACAGCCACACCATGCGAGCTCACAAAGCCAAACAAACTGAGAACAAAGGAGGGGTGCACAGGTGGATGTAATCACCCAGAGAAATACAAAACATGGAAGGGAACTGCACTCCAAGACCGGACCAGGTACACATCAAGTGACTCAGCAACATCCAGCCCTGGGTGCTAAATAGCACTCCAAAAAAGCTGTGATGTCACCAGAGCCACAGGCAGTTAATCCCAGTCCGGAATGGGTGCAAGAAACAAGGGGAATTACAGACAAAAAGTAATACAACACATAGAGACACCCAGCACTCACCAGCTAGCTCACAGCTAAGATAAAATCACAAGTGGAAAGGTTAGTTACCGCATCTGGTCAAATGGGAAAAGCTCAGGCACCACGTCAAGGTCCTTTCCACTGCCTGAGTCCCTAACACAGCCACACCATGCGAGCTCACAAAGCCAAACAAACTGAGAACAAAGGAGGGGTGCACAGGTGGATGTAATCACCCAGAGAAATACAAAACACGGAAGGGAACTGCACTCCAAGACCGGACCAGGTACACATCAAGTGACTCAGCAACATCCAGCCCTGGGTGCTAAATAGCACTCCATAAAAGCTGTGATATCACCAGAGCCACAGGCAGTTAACCCCAGTCCGGAATGGGTGCAAGAAACAAGGGGGATTATAAACAAAAAGTAATACAACACATAGAGACACCCAGCACTCACCAGCTAGCTCACAGCTGAGATAAAATCCCAAGTGGAAAGGTTAGTTACCGCATCTGGCCAAATGGGAAAAGCTCAGGCACCACGTCTAGATCCTTTCCACTGCCTGAGTCCCTAACACAGCCACACCATGCAAGCTCACAAAGCCAAACAAACTGAGAACAAAGGAGGGGTGCACAGGTGGATGTAATCACCCAGAGAAATACAAAACACGGAAGGGAACTGCACTCCAAGACCGGACCAGGTACACATCAAGTTACTCAGCAACATCCAGCCCTAGGTGCTAAATAGCACTTCAAAAAAGCTGTGATGTCACCAGAGCCACAGGCAGTTAACCCCAGTCCGGAATGGGTGCAAGAAACAAGGGGGATTACAAACAAAAAGTAATACAACACATAGAGACACCCAGCACTCACCAGCTAGCTCACAGCTAAGATAAAATCACAAGTGGAAAGGTGATTTTATCTTAGCTGTGAGCTAGCTGGTGAGTGCTGGGTGTCTCTATGTGTTGTATTACTTTTTGTTTGTAATCCCCCTTGTTTCTTGCACCCATTCCGGACTGGGGTTAACTGCCTGTGGCTCTGGTGACATCACAGCTTTTTTGAAGTGCTATTTAGCACCTAGGGCTGGATGTTGCTGAGTCACTTGATGTGTACCTGGTCCGGTCTTGGAGTGCATTTCCCTTCCGTGTTTTGTATTTCTCTGGGTGATTACATCCACCTGTGCACCCCTTCTTTGTTCTCAGTTTGTTTGGCTTTGTGAGCTTGCATGGTGTGGCTGTGTTAGGGACTCAGGCAGTGGAAAGGACCTTGACGTGGTGCCTGAGCTTTTCACATTTGGCCAGATGCGGTAATTAACCTTTCCACTTGTGATTTTATCTTAGCTGTGAGCTAGCTGGTGAGTGCTGGGTGTCTCTATGTGTTGTATTACTTTTTGTTTGTAATCCCCCTTGTTTCTTGCACACATTCCGGACTGGGGTTAACTGCCTGTGGCTCTGGTGACATCACAGCTTTTTTGGAGTGCTATTTAGCACCCAGGACTGGATGTTGCTAAGTCACTTGATGTGTACCTGGTCCGGTCTTGGAGTGCAGTTCCCTTCCGTGTTTTGTATATATATATATATATATATATATATATATATATATATATATATATATATATATATATATATATATATATATATATATATATATATATATATATATATATATTTGCTATTTTCTAAAATGAAAACATATTCAATTAAAACATAACTTATTTGAGGAGTTTGATTGTTTTTTTCTTTTAGAAAATGTTATATCATTTGCAGCATGAGAGTCATTTTTCATTTAAAAATAAAAAATAAAAACTGAATTAGGAAGTGATATTTCTTCTACTAAATTAAAGTATTTGCTAGGCTATCCAGAAGTTGCCTTGTTTCATTTTTTGTTTTATGACAAACTGTTATGTCTCTGCAGTAGACTCTTATGTGATGGGCTCAGGGAGATGAGTAATGATCTGTGAAATATAATGCAATGACTCACAGGTGAGTCACCATGCCAGGGCTGCAGAAATTGTACTTTGGTGATTATGATCCCATGTAAAATGCCTTAATGTATTCTGTATCAGAGGCAGCAGCTACTCTGTGTCATCAAATAGACCATAAGGACATCATTTCTTTCCATGTATAAATCTTTAATTAAACAAACAAACATTTATTTAGATAATTAATTTTAGTTATCCATACATCAGTTGGGCATAACATAATTGGGGTATCACAATCTACATGCGGAACTTAATATACCTCATTCCTTCAACACCTCATGCATGCTGCCTTGACATATAGCTTTTATTTGCCCCTCACATTCAGTCCTTAGCTAAAGCTGGGGCTTTTAGTATGAAAAAGCTGTGTCATAGACACAGCATATTTTGATCCTTCCCCTTATCATGCACCCTTGCTATATGCTCCTCACCAGCCACATCTCTCAAAAGCCTCAATAAAACCTCTCCTTCCCATATGTCTGCTCTTGCAGCAAAAGCTCTCACATAACCGCTTTGCTCTGTGAAAGACCTTTCATCTTCTCTTTACTTCCTTCCACTTTACAGTTATCTTGCTATACTGACCAATAGAATTAATTCGCTTCGCTCTATCAAAGATTCAGGTGCTTCCTACAAACACACCTGTACAGAGATGCATCTGATTTACAGTAAGACATCTCTTATTTAACTTTTGTTCCAACTGTTCTACAATCCCACCTGTGCTATAGGTTACCTAGCGTAAAGGTAGTATACATGGATGGTGACTGACATACGGCACTCTCTAGTCCCTTGAAACCGTTGTTTTCTTGTTTTATAAGCTAGTGCCGCTGCATGACGTGCTGTGTGCATGTGAGATACATTAGATGGGCACATTTTTCTGCATTCAGTAAGGCTGCTGAGTGTCTCACACTTGTTTAGAGGCTGTGTAGGTTTGCAGCACAGGCTTATTAAACAAACAAGGAGAGACTGTTTGCTAATTAATAAAAACTTAAAAGTAAAAAAATGTAACAGTTTAGACCTGGGAGATTGGACAATCCTGGGTTTTTCGGGACCCCTGGACAGCTTGCTATATAACTTAACAGAAATATCTAATTTACTAAAAATGGCTCGCAGTGATTAAAAGAAACAGATGGTTTTGATCTGCAAATGCTGTGAAATGCTTAAACGTAATATTATTTTTAGGTTCAGGGTTTATATGATCAGAGATAAAGTGGAATTATTTAATTCTGACATTACATTTAAAATGAAGTCCTGAAAACAAACTGTCATCTAATGCCACAAATCCATAATGTCAGCACTTGCAGCGCAGTAATACAAATAAACTCAATTACTATCAATTTGTTTTACTGATTACTTAAACTTTCCTTTTCTTGGCTATGGCTCCTATGTTAGTAAATACTCTAGATTTCACAAACACATCTCCTAAAGAAGGTAAAACACGTATTTACACTCCTGAAAAAATCATATTAAAGCAAAATGACGAGATTGTGATGCAAAGTGTTAGAGCATTTAGACATTTGTATATCTCTGTCTATATACACCTTTTTGAAATGAAACAAAACACTAGCTGTGCTACTCTCTTTACTAGATATGACATTTAACTAAAAACAAAACAATTAAAGATCTTAATTTTAATTAACAAATGAATACATTTAAAAAATGATGTTTACCATATCTGTTAAAGTATGGAGTAATATAAAATAGGCAATATTAGAAGTCTTGAGTGTAATGCTCGTGGGATATTCCTCTATCAGACCGAACTTGACCAGTAGTCTTGTTATCCCGGCATCGAACAGGAATGATAGGGAATATACCAGAGCAGAGAAAGAGAAGAGAACAGATATAAAGTTGTCAGTAAAAGAGAATGTACAAAAAAGGCTTACAAGGTTTCCACTTAGCTACAATTTGCATGTTCTCTTTTACTGACTGTTTAATTTTTGTTTTTAATGGTACTCAGCAGAAGAGATAGTTGAGAAGAAACCTAGGTTTTAATATGGCGGGGCCTATTATCATTGAGTTGAATTGAATATTGTGTGTGCATTCACATATTCCCCCTTAGAAGTCAATGGAGAAAAAAAGTGGAAAAAAACCCATCCCATTCTCGTGCAAACACGATTACATATTCTCATTTGTGCTAACCCAACATGAAAATATGAATAATTCACATTCTTATGTTCTTCACATAACAGAATTTGTTCTATTTATTCATAAATACATATTTCTACATATATCTGATGTTTTTTTGGTACATATATATAAATGATTATATATAGGTATATATATATATATATATATATATATATATATATATATATATATATATATATATATATATATATATATATATAGAGAGAGAGAGAGAGAGTATCTAAAAATAAATAGAACATATGTTGCTATGTGCAGTACATTGGAATGTGAAATATTTACAGCAAATTTTTTTTTATGTTTTCATCTACTTAAAGTGAATGTCAACTTTCATGATAAAGTGCCCCTTTAAAAAAAAAAAAAAAAACTATCAAAAACAGGGGCACTTTCCAACCTCAATAAGTCGGTACTCCTCAATATTACTGAACCCCGCGCACACTTTAACCTAATAGCGAGTACCTGCCCGATTAAGGTAGTTCATAATGAACTCCAATATCTGGGAATAACCATTAAGTCGTCCCTCCCGGATATGGTTGACTCCAATTACAAAAAGATTAAAGAAAAATAATAGCAGACCTGTCCGGATGGAAAAAAAAGACCATTTCATGGCTGGGTCGAATTAATATAGTCAAAATGAACATCCTACCCAGAGTTTTGTACATCCTCCAAACCATTCCCTTGCCCCCTGCCACTCCATATGTACAACACATTCAGAAAGCAATAGAAGACTATGTCTGGCAGGGAATCAAACCCAGAATAAACAGACATACAATATACAGGTCTTGGTCCACAGGTGGGACAGGCCTTCCAAATTTACATTCATACAGCCAGGCCATCTCGCTACAGTGTATAACCGAGTGGTGCCAAAATTTAACGCATAAAGCTTGATACAGATATCCTACACTGCCAAACTGAGAATTTGCATATCTAATTTGCATATCTTACCCAGAATTCTCTTGTGCATTGGTAACATTGTATATGAAGTATTTCTGGGAAAAAGCAAGCAGGGAATCTTGCCTTGATGTGCTAATTTCCTATGCAAATATTTACATTGATTTAATTTTGAGACATGGAGGATTTTAATTTCAGTTTTTTATCTCCCCCCATAATTTTAATTAATTTTTATATATACATACATACATATCCATCTTTAGACATGTATATGTATGTATCTAAATGTTAAACCCCATTGCCTGCCTTTTTTTCTAACACCTGATATCTCATATCTTTTAATACAATTTTTATTAGATAGTGTTATCATGAGTGTAACTGTACTGTGTAATGTATATTTATTAGATAGTGTTATCATGAGTGTAACTGTACTGTGTAATGTATATTTATTAGATAGTGTTATCATGAGTGTAACTGTACTGTGTAATGTATATTTATTAGATAGTGTTATCATGAGTGTAACTGTACTGTGTAATGTATATTTATTAGACAGCATTATTATGAGTGCAACTATACTTTGTATTGTATTTTTGATGTGTTTTGTCGAGGTAATCATTTAAGCGTAAATCCGATTGCGTTTAAAGGATCATGTTTACTTTCAACTCGTAATGCGAGCGGTAAGCCCGCAGAGCGCAAACACCTGCGATAAACCCCTTACCGCTCTGGCGCAAGCATTTGCGCTCCACTCATAATCTGGCCCTCTATTTTTTATTTTCCTCACCATAAAAAAACTGAATGTCAAGACATTGAAAATGCCAGCTCTGTGATCAGTGTAAATGAGTTCTGGGCAGCTGCATGTAATGCATGCTACAATAAGCATTGTTTATAATAATAACTATCATTGTGTGGGTCAGTTGAACACAAGACAAGGTAGCACAGACTTGCTCTGGTGAATCACTTTACTTGTGTACTGCAGTATAAGTTACTGCCTTCATTCCATCATCTTCTCATTACATTTAAAAATGTTTTAACCATAATGGAATTTTGACAAATTTTATTTTGCATATTTTTTTTTAACATTTCAGTGCCTCATTTATTTTATTGTACTGAATATTTTTCCGATAAGTAAAATGTTTCATATGTAATGGAACCAGATCAATTTAAAACGTGTGGTTTGAAGAATATTCTAGTGGATTTACTGGCTTAGTCAGATTAATAAATATTTTAATACTTCATTTCAGAATAATGTAATGTTTGATATAATGCCAGTCTCATTTTTTCCGAGTGGAATACATGGAAATCACTTGATTCTTCAGATTCATCTAGTAGAAGTATTACTTTAACATTCTTTTAATGGTGATCTGTAAATGAAATGTACTTTTTTGGATATTTAATATGACTTCAGTGAGATAATTCCTTCTAATAACTTTGAACTCTTATGAAAGCATTTTACACAGAAATATCAGAACTTTTAGATTCTAGAATATTTCACTGTATATTCTGCAAATGAGTAATAAAAATGCAAACCAGAGAAAGTGTTGGGGGTTATGTTACTTAACCCCTTCCCATCCGGACTTAATAGTTACTGTTCTAGAATGTTAGATACCACATTTAGGGCCAGATTACAAGTGAAGCGTTATTTAACACTCCTGCTCAAGCATTAACTGCGCTTAGAAGTAAGCTTTTTGCTCTTCGGATTGTGCTCATATTATGAATTGAAAGTAAACTGTTTTTGCGCGCGTGCTAACCTTACGATCCCAAAAAGCCATACTTACAATATCGTGTGCAAGATAACCTAATTCCCCCATAGAAGTCAATAGAGCAAAAAAGACCTAACACCCTACTTGTGCACAAACCCGATTACATATTCTCAAATGTGCTAACCTGAGATGAAAATATGAATATTTCACATTCCAATGTTCTTCACATAGCATAATATATTCTATTTATTTATAAATACATATGTATACACATATTTGTAAAATATATATCTATACCTATATATATATAGGAATATCTATTTAAAAATACTTAGAACATATTCTGCTATTTGCAGAACATTGGAATGTAAAATGTGTACAGTAAATATACAGTATAACAGTTTATTAAAGATGAATATTGCATAAATATGTATATATTTATACATATGTATTTATGTGTTTGTGTATGTATGTCTATACATACATATATAAATACATATATAAATACATATGTAAATATATATATATATTTAGACATTTATATGTATATATATCTATGTTAAAGCCCTTTTGCCTGCCTTTTTTTCTAACACTTGAGATCTCATATCTTTAAACCCTTATAACTTTTTTGTGCATTTTTTAAAAATAATTGTTATTAGATGGTGTAATTATGGGTGTAACTGTACATTGTAATATATTTTTGATGTGTTTGGTGACACTTTTTTCAGAGGCGTAACTAGAAACCACAGGGCCCAGGTGCAAGAATCTAAGAAGGGGCCCCCCACCACCCCTCCCCCCTCCAAAAAAAATGTGAATTTAATACATATAATTGTTTTATTTATTTTTTTACACAGAAAAAAAATGTGAATCAGATTACATGTCTGCAAAAGGAGGTACCCTGTGCCCACAGTCTGTGAGATGGTCTGACCCCCTATTACTGTATATATATATATATATATATAGTGACACTATTTAACCCCCCAGTACTGTATATAGTAAGTTAGTGACACAGTCTGTAATCTGCCGGTGAGAGAGCTGGCCTGACCTTACCCGCCCAGTACTTTATAAAGTGACCACAGTAGTCAGTGACATGGTCCACCCCCCCATACTGTATATAGTGGTACTGTATAGTGACACTGTTTACCCCCTGCCCCCCCCCCCATGCTGTAGTTACAAGGTCTGTAATTTGCTGGTTCCACATACATACGCACACACATGCATGCATAAATACACACACAGTCACATACATACATACACACATACACACACACATAAACAGAAACACTAACCCCTGTAGTCAGAGACACTAGTGAAGCATCATGTCACAATCGCATGATATCAGTGCAGACAGTGGTAGGTTAATGTTTTTTTATATAAAAAAAATGATAAAAAAAAAACACAATTGCGCTCAAGCTATTGCGTTTACTTTAAACTTATGTTATGAGCTGTAAACCTGACGCGCTCAAACAGCCACGATAAACCCCTTTTCGCCCGTGCGTAGCTGTTATTGCAACACTCATAATCTGACATATTAAGGGGAAAAAAGTTTAACAATACAGGAATGATAATCTGATTTAGTTAGTAATCACTGTATTACTGTAGTCTTTGCTTGCTTGGGCCAAACTCACTGATCTCTTAGATATTACAAAGGGCTTCAAGACAGTATTTCAAGGATGCGTGGTTCCATTTAGAAAACCACAAACATGAAATTAAAATGACCTAAATAAAAATTACTCAGAATAATTAAGAAACTGAAACATAACATTAACGGCTAGATTTAGAGTTTGGCGTTAGCCGTCAAAACCAGCGTTAGAGGCTCCTAACGCTGGCTTTGGGCTACCGCTGGTATTTAGAGTCAGTCAGGAAAGGGTCTAACGCTCACTTTCCAGCCGCGACTTTTCCATACCGCAGATCCCCCTACGCCATTTGCGTATCCTATCTTTTCAATGGGATCTTTCTAACGCTTGTATTTAGAGTCGTGGCTGAAGTGAGCGTTAGAAATCTAACGACAAAACTCCAGCCGCAGAAAAAAGTCAGTAGTTAAGAGCTTTCTGGGCTAACGCCGGTTTATAAAGCTCTTAACTACTGTGCTCTAAAGTACACTAACACCCATAAACTACCTATGTACCCCTAAACCAAGGCCCCCCCACATCGCCACCACTCTATTAAAAATTTTTAACCCCTAATCTGCCGACCGCACACCGCCGCCACCTACGTTATCCCTATGTACCCCTAATCTGCTGCCCCTAACACCGCCGACCCCTATATTATATTTATTAACCCCTAATCTGCTGCCCCCAACGTCGCCTCCACCTACCTACAATTATTAACCCCTAATCTGCCGACCGGACCTCACCGCCACCTACGTTATCCCTATGTACCCCTAATCTGCTGCCGCTAACACCGCCGAATTAAGATTAGATCATTTAATTGTATTTATTTGTAGGTATTGTATTTAATTAATTTATTGATAGTGAAGTGTTAGGTTTAATTGTAGATAATTGTAGGTATTTTATTTAATTAATTTATTGATAGTGTAGTGTTAGGTTTAATTGTAACTTAGGTTAGGATTTATTTTACAGGTAATTTTGTAATTATTTTAACTAGGTAGCTATTAAATAGTTATTAACTATTTAATAGCTATTGTACCTGGTTAAAATAATTACAAAGTTGCCTGTAAAATAAATATAAATACTAAAATAGCTACAATATAATTATAATTTATATTGTAGCTATATTAGGGTTTATTTTACAGGTAAGTATTTAGCTTTAAATAGGAATAATTTATTTAATAAGAGTTAATTTATTTTGTTAGATTTAAATTATATTTAACTTAGGGGGGTGTTAGGGTTAGAATTAGCTTTAGGGGTTAAAACATTTATTAGAGTAGCGGTGAGGTCCGGTCGGCAGATTAGGGGTTAATACTTGAAGTTAGGTGTCGGCGATGTTAGGGAGGGCAGATTAGGGGTTAATACTATTTATTATAGGGTTATTGAGGCGGGAGTGAGGCGGATTAGGGGTTAATACATTTATTATAGTAGCGGTGAGGTCCGGTCAGCAGATTAGGGGTTAATAATTGTAGGTAGGTGGAGGCGACGTTGTGGGGGGCAGATTAGGGGTTAATAAAAATAATATAGGGGTCGGCGGTGTTATGGGCAGCAGATTAGGGGTACATAGGTATAATGTAGGTTGCGGCGGTGTACGGAGCGGCAGATTAGGGGTTAATAATAATATGCAGGGGTCAGCGATAGCGGGGGCGGCAGATTAGGGGTTAATAAGTGTAAGGTTAGGGGTGTTTAGACTCAGGGTACATGTTAGGGTGTTAGGTGCAGACATAGGAAGTGTTTCCCCATAGGAAACAATGGGGCTGCGTTAGGAGCTGAACGCTGCTTTTTTGCAGGTGTTAGGTTTTTTTTCAGCTCAAAATGCCCCATTGTTTTCTATGGGGGAATCGTGCACAAGCACGTTTTTGAAGCTGGCCGCGTCCGTAAGCACCGCTGGTATTGAGAGTTGCAGTGGCGGTAAATTATGCTCTACGCTCCCTTTTTGGAGCCTAACGCAGCCCTTCTGTGAACTCTAAATACCAGCGGTATTTAAAAGGTGCGGGGGAAAAAAAGCCAGCGTTAGCTACGCGGGTCGTTACCGACAAAACTCTAAATCTAGGCGTAAGAAAATAATAATAACAACAATAATATCAATAATAATCATAATGTTAGATTTGGAGAAGCACTGCCTGAATGGACCACCCACCACTGGCACAAATCCAGGAGACTTGGATTTGCCCCTTGTTTGGGCAGACTTTTTGGGCCTATGGTTGTTATCTGACGTCAAAATCTGTTTCAATATTTAGTGCAGAAATATAAAGCAAATTTATAGGACACTGATGTTCAGTACACCCTGTTGTCCTATCACACAAATGCTATACGATGCTCTGGCCACATATTTTGTACACATATTTATACAACAGTTATTATGATTCACACACAAGTTTTCTCCTTATATAATTATATAAATTAAGCTTTTAATGTGAAAACCTTTAAACATCTGATTGCTTGTAAGCACACATGCTGCAGAAATGAGGGATCTAATAGAACCTTATTGGGACACAGTTCTGAAACAAATATTAAATATAGGAATAAGAGATCTGTAACTTGAAGGTAGTGCATAGAAACAGTAACTTAACAGGAAGCATTGTGGACACATACGCCTAGATTTAGAGTTTTGCAGCCGAAGGGGTGCGTTAGCTACGCGTCTTTTTTTTCTAGTGCTGCTTCTAAACAACGCTGGTATTTAGAGTTCTCTGAAGGGCTGCGTTAGGCTCCAAAAAGGGAGCGTAAAGGCATATTTACCGCCACTTCAACTCTCAATACCAGCGTTGCTTACAGTAGCGGCTAGCTGGAAAAACATGCTCGTGCACGATTTCCCCATAGGAAACAATGGGGCAGTTTGGGCTGAAAAAAACCCTAACACCTGCAAAAAAGCAGCGTTAAGCTCCTAACACAGCCCCATTGTTTCCTATAGGGAAACAGTTTCTAAGTCTGCACCTAACACCCTAACATGAACCCCGAGTCTAAACACCCCTAATCTTACACTTATTAACCCCTAATCTGCCGCCCCGCTATCGCTGACACCTGCATTACACAATTAACCCCTAATCTGCCGCTCCGGACACCGCCGCAACCTACATTATACCTATGTACCCCTAATCTGCTGCCCCTAACATCGCCGACACCTATATTATATTTATTAACCCATAATCTGTCCGCCCCAACGTCGCCGCTACCTTACCTACACTTATTAACCCCTAATCTGCCGACCGGACCTCGCCGCTACTCTAATAAAGTTATTAACCCCTAAACCGCCTCGCAAACCCTATAATAAATAGTATTAACCCCTAATCTGCCCTCCCTAACATCGCCGCCACCTAACTTCAAGTATTAACCCCTAATCTGCCGACCGGACCTCGCCGATACTCTAATAAATGTAGTAACCCCTAAAGCTAAGTCTAACCCTATAACCCCCTAAGTTAAATATAATTTTAATCTAATGAAATAAATTAAATCTTATTAACTAAAGTATTCCTATTTAAAACTAAATACTTACCTGTAAATTAAACCCTAATATAGCTACAATATAATGAATAATTATATTGTAGCTATTTTAGGATTTATATTTATTTTACAGGCAACTTTGTATTTATTTTAACTAGGTACAATAGCTATTAAATAGTTATTTACTATTTAATAGCTACCTAGTTAAAATAATTACAAAATTACCTGTAAAATAAATCCTAACCTAAGTTACAATTAAACCTAACACTACACTATAATTAAATAAATTAAATAAATTACCTACAATTAAACAAACTAAACTAAATTACAAAAACAAACAAACACTAAATTACAAAAAAAAAGATTACAAGAATTTTAAGATAATTACACCTACTCTAAGCCCCCTAATAAAATAATAAAGCCCCCCAAAATAAAAAAAAATTCCCTACCCTAATCTAAATTACAAAAGTTAACAGCTCTATTACCAGCCCTTAAAAGGGCTTTTTGCGGGGCATGCCCCAAAGTAATCAGCTCTTTTGCCTGTAAAAAAACCCACAATACCACCCCCAACATTACAACCCACCACCCACATACCCCTACTCTAACCCAAACCCCCCTTAAATAAACCTAACACTACCCCCCTGAAGATCTCCCTACCTTGAGTCGTCTTCACCCAACCGGGCCGAAGTCTTCATCCGATGGGGCAGAAGAGGACATCCAGACCGGTAGAAGTCTTCATCCGATCTGGGCAGAAGAGGACATCCGGACTGGCAGACATCTTCATCCAAGCGGCATCTTCTATCTTCATCCATCCGACGAGGAGCGGCTCCATCTTCAAGACCTCCGGCGCGGAACATCCTTCTTCACCGACGAATAGACAATGAATGATGGTTCCTTTAAATGACGTAATCCAAGATGGCGTCCCTCGAATTCCGATTGGCTGATAGGATTCTATCAGCCAATCGGAATTAAGGTAGGAAAAATCTGATTGGCTCATTGAATCAGCCAATCAGATTCAAGTTCAATCCGATTGGCTGATCCAATCAGCCAATCAGATTGAGCTTGCATTCTATTGGTTGTTCCGATCAGCCAATACAATGCAAGCTCAGTCTGATTGGCTGATTGGATCAGCCAATCAGATTGAACTTGAATCTGATTGGCTGATTCAATCAACCAATCAGATTTTTGCTACCTTAATTCCGATTGGCTGATAGAATCCTATCAGCCAATCGGAATTCAAGGGACGCCATCTTGGATGACATCATTTAAACGAACCGTCATTCGTCGTCTAGTCGTCGGTGAAGAAGGATGTTCCGCGCCGGAGGTCTTGAAGATGGAGCCGCTCCTCGTTGGATGAATGAAGATAGAAGATGCCGCTTGGATGAAGATGTCTGCCGGTCCGGATGTCCTCTTCTGCCCGGATAGGATGAAGACTTCTGCCGGTCTGGATGTCCTCTTCTGCCCCATCGGATGAAGACTTCGGCCCGGTTGGGTGAAGACGACTCAAGGTAGGGAGATCTTCAGGGGGGTAGTGTTAGGTTTATTTAAGGGGGGTTTGGGTTAGAGTAGGGGTATGTGGGTGGTGGGTTGTAATGTTGGGGGATGGTATTGTGGTTTTTTATACAGGCAAAAGAGCTGATTACTTTGGGGCATGCCCCGCAAAAAGCCCTTTTAAGGGCTGGTAATAGATCTGTTAACTTTTGTAATTTCGATTAGGGTAGGGAAATTTTTTTATTTTGGGGGGCTTTGTTATTTTATTAGGGGGCTTAGAGTAGGTGTAATTAGCTTAAAATTCTTGTAATCTTTTTTTATTTTTTGTAATTTAGTGGGGGGTTTTTGTAATTTAGTTTAGTTTATTTAATTGTAGGTAATTTATTTAATTTATTTAATTATAGTGTAGTGTTAGGTTTAATTGTAACTTAGGTTAGGATTTATTTTACAGGTAATTTTGTGATTATTTTAACTAGGTAGCTATTAAATAGTAAATAACTAGTTAATAGCTATTGTACCTAGTTAAAATAAATACAAAGTTGCCTGTAAAATAAATATAAATCCTAAAATAGCTACAATATAATTATTCGTTATATTGTAGCTATATTGCGGTTTATTTTACAGGTAAGTATTTAGTTTTAAATAGGAATACTTTAGTTAATAAGATTTAATTTATTTTGTTAGATTACAATTATATTTAACTTAGGGGGGTGTTAGGGTTAGGGTTAGACTTAGCTTTAGGGGTTACTACATTTATTAGATCGGCAGATTAGGGGTTAATACTTGAAGTTAGGTGGCGGCGATGTTAGAGAGGGCAGATTAGGGGTTAATACTATTTATTATAGGATTTGTGAGGTGGGAGTGCGGCGGTTTAGGGGTTAATAACTTTATTAGAGTAGCGTTGAGGTCTGGTCGGCAGATTAGGGGTTAATAAGTGTAGGTAAGGTAGCGGCGACGTTGGGGGGGCAGATTAGGGGTTAATAAATATAATATAGTTGTCGGCGATGTTAATGGCAGCAGATTAGGGGTTCATAGGGATAATGTAGGTGGCGGCGGTGTGCGGTCGGCAGATTAGGGGTTAAAAAAAATTATTATAGTGGCGGCGATGTGGGGGGACCTTGGTTTATTGGTACATAGGCAGTTTATGGGTGTTAGTGTACTTTAGAGCACTGTAGTTAAGAGCTTAATAAACCGGCGTTAGCCCAGAAAGCTCTTAACTACAGCCTTTCCATGGGCGGTAGGAGTTTTGTTGGTAGAGTTGTAACGCTCACTTCAGCCAAGACTCTAAATACCAGCGTTAGGAAGATCCCATTGAAAAGATAGGATACGCAATTGGCGTAAGGGGATCTGCGGTATGGAAAAGTCGCGGCTTGAAAGTGAGCGTTAGACCTTTACCTACACGACTCTAAATATCAGCGGGCGGCCAAAAGCAGCATTAGGACCCCTTAACGCTGCTTTTGACGGCTACCGCAGAACTCTAAATCTAGGCGATAGTATATCTCCCAGCAGGTACAGTATTGGTTGAAACAGGCCTTAACATTTTAGGAATTGGACTAAAATGTTTCATAGGTCTAGGGTTAAAATGTATTATACTAAGTAATATTAAACTGAGCCATAGGGGAAATTTGTGAAGAGTATTTTTTTTAAAGAAATTGTTTCATTTTTTCTGTTAAATGTCTATAAAATGATTACACTCATATTTCTCTGTCTTCCATCTTCCTCTGTAGCTCTTTGCACCATTATGGCCACTATCTGGTATCCTGTGTCCACTCACAAGGAGACAACCATTGTGACTTTTGGATATTCACTATACGCAGGATGGATAGGGGCAGCATTTTGCCTATTTGGAGGTGTTGTCATCAGCTGCTGTTCAGGAGAGTCTCAAGCATTCATGGAAAATCGCTTCTATTATTCATCCCAAGGTTCTGGATCTCCAAGTCACGCTAAGAGCGCAAATGTGTAGACATGAATGAATCTTATCAAGCAAGTGCAACCTTTTTGTGCCTCTACTACAATGTAGCTGACAGACCTTGATAACAGATGTGCCTGCAGTATTACCTGTGTATACTGTTCTAAGTCCTCTCAGTGCCACATTTAAGGGCACAAAACTGAGAACTATTTTCTGTATTAGTTAACTGTTGCACGTGCCTTTATGTTTCATTTTACTTTGGTGCCTGATGCATGGGAGAAAGTTATATATATATATATATATATATATATATATATATATATATATATATATATATATATATATATATATATACACACACACACACATCGGTATGTGTGTATATATATATATATACCCTTTGAAAGCGAGAGATCAGAAATATAAGGCACTCTTTCCTCAACTATATATATATATATATATATATCTTTTTTTTAAATGATTTGTGATCAATATGATAAAATTTAGAACTTTTTTTTTAATATAAAAGTAAAGTAGTGTACAGAAACATATTTAAATATCCTAGTAATTAAAATATTCACTGACTGCTAGATATCTACTTGCCTTAAAAAGACACAGGCTCAAAATTTAAACCCACATAAAGGGCCTGATAATCTAAAGCTCTCTGGTCTGGCGAGATTATCCAAGAAGTCTCATCGGTACTGCAAGGCTTTTTAGCTTGAGAGCTGTTTATCTGGATTTAGAGAAAAGACACCTACATTGCAATATAATGCTCAAAAAAAAAAACCCAAGGAATTTGCGTCATTTCTCTCCATGCCGGCAAATTTCTTTAGATCCAAAATGTTTAATCACGTAAAGAACATTGTGCTATACATTTATTATTTATTTTGCCTGCTTTTGCTGTAAAATGCCTCTGAGAATTGTCTTTGTTCTAATCCTCTGGTAGAAGTGCAAACTGAGTGCTTTATAGTCGAAACTGAGGGGTACAAATGTCAGCCAAAAGTGCTTCTTCTAAAAGCTATAACCATTTTAAAGGGATATGAAACTCAGACATTTTCTTTTGTGATTCAGACAGAGCACACCATTTAAAAAAAGTTTCCAATTTTCTTCTATTATTAAATTTGCTTCGTTCCCATAATATTGTGTGTTGGAGAGACACCTAGGTAGGCATCTTGAACACTACAGGGCAGGAAATAGTGCTCTTGCAAATGGATAACATTCTTGCAAAACTGCTGCCATATAGTGCTCTATAAATTGACCGGCTCCCAAGCATATGTTTGTGCTTTTCAACAAAAGATACCAAGAAAACAAAGAAAATTGACAATATAAGTTAATAAGAAAGGTGTTTAAAATCACATGCTCTATCGGAATCATGAAATAAGAAGTTTGGGTTTGATATCCATTTAATTCTCTTTTTCACTGTGCAAAGGGGACACAGAATTCGTATGTATGCCACCATTTACACAAGGTGCTATACTAACATACTAATTATAAAAGGATACAAGAACATATAAATGAGTTCAAACAGATGCTAACAGAAAAGAAGGCCCCAAAATATTCCAGAAACAAATTGTATTCAAAATAGATATCTAAAAACGAGAAGTATCCTTTATAATCCTAAAATCATACTTTTTTTTAATGTTGCATTCTGGTGTAAAAATAATGTAAAAATAAAATGATATATTATATATCATTAAAACTTACAGAGGTAGACCTGAATGGCAAACTTATTAAATGAGAGGTAGACCTGAATGGCAAACTTATTAAATGAGAGGTAGACCTGAACGGCAAACTTATTAAATGAGAGGTAGACCTGAACGGCAAACTTATTAAATGAGAGGTAGACCTGAACGGCAAACTTATTAAATGAGAGGTAGACCTGAACTGCAAACTTATTAAATGAGAGGTAGACCTGAACTGCAAACTTATTAAATGAGAGGTAGACCTGAACGGCAAACTTATTAAATGAGAGGTAGACCTGAACGGCAAACTTATTAAATGAGAGGTAGACCTGAACGGCAAACTTATTAAATGAGAGGTAGACCTGAACTGCAAACTTATTAAATGAGAGGTAGACCTGAACGGCAAACTTATTAAATGAGAGGTAGACCTGAACTGCAAACTTATTAAATGAGAGGTAGACCTGAACGGCAAACTTATTAAATGAGAGGTAGACCTGAACGGCAAACTTATTAAATGAGAGGTAGACCTGAACGGCAAACTTATTAAATGAGAGGTAGACCTGAACGGCAAACTTATTAAATGAGAGGTAGACCTGAACGGCAAACTTATTAAATGAGAGGTAGACCTGAACGGCAAACTTATTAAATGAGAGGTAGACCTGAACGGCAAACTTATTAAATGAGAGGTAGACCTGAACGGCAAACTTATTAAATGAAATATAAACAATCAAATAACGTATTGATAATGCTGATTAAATGACTCTAGACAAGTATTAATTTTATTATTATTTAAAAATCATTTCAGTTTTTAAGGTTAACATGCTGTTCTGTTCGCTGATTCTACTTCTCTTCCGAATATTATTCAATTGCTTATTCAGCAGCTTAAGAAAAGACAATACTCATAAATACATATTGCTTCTCATACTGAAGAAACAAGGCCTTCTGGTGTTTATTGAAATAAAGACAACATAGCTTGTTTATGTGGATCACAATAGCTGTGTGGTTTGACCTCACAAAGGGTACAAAGCTTATCCTTGTGAACTAGACAAACAATAACACAATACGGTTTGTTATTCTAGGGCAATGTTTCTCTCTTCTAGAGTCACATTGACCAAGACTTGTTTTAGATATCACCAGAAAACTGCACATTGTAAATATGGCTTCTCTCGTTTCACTGTACTGCCTAACTCCTGGCCTGTGTAGTTTTTTTTCTCTCAAAAGATTATGATAAACTGCGCTTTAAGTTGTACTTATATTCTGTTCCATAGTTCAGAGCCCCCAAATACTAATTATACATAAAAGATGTAGGCCATAGTATTTTAATGCTATATAAGATTGAACTTCCAAATGGGGGACTTTAATAATGCTTTTATTTTATTTTGTAACAGTGAATAGTGTATATATTACATTGTTTCTGGCCTTGAAACAATATGAGTAACCGTAGCCTTGGAGTCAGATCAAAGTAAAATATTGTTATTTAATATTTTTCTCCTTTTATCATTTTTGTACACTTCATTGGTATGTTATTTGTAAATAACATATGTATTTTTTATAACATGGTGTTCTCCAGCAATAATTTGTTCAAAGGACATAATCATGTTTAACATAAATAAAAAAATTACCCTTTAGTTACACCACTCAGTTTTGTAAAAAAATAAAAAAAACTATTTTTCTCATATCATGAAAGTGGAATTTTGTAATGCTATGTTAGGCAATTATTATAAGAATGTTCAAAATTTGTCTTCTATAATCTCAAATAACACAGCCATCACTATTTTTACATGATAATGTCCCTTTAACACTTAAAGGAAATTCTATAAGGCGGGTATTAGAGTACATTCCTATTGTAAATATTACCAATTAATGACACATTCCTAAAATGTATTAACTGTTCAACTATACTTTTTTCAGGTGGAACATTATTTGTTTTACATTTTATAAATAAATATATAACGAATGTAATAACGTGTATTTTATATATATATATATATATATATATATATATATATATATATATATATAGTATAAAAATAATAAAAAATTTAACTTAAAAAATGTATATCATTTTTTCTTAAATATTATGCTTCTTTTACTAAGGTGTTAAGATGTTAAGACTTCTATGTCTGTATTTCCGTACACAACAAACCATGTTTACTTTAGAGAATGCAGATAGTATACTGTGAGTCTGGCCCCACCAATTACATGAAAATCAGGCATATACATGGTCCTGCAGTTGATGTAGCTAGAGAACAGAGGTATAATATTCACATGCAAAACTTTATAGCCTGGCTTATCAACAGGAAAAGCAGTGTAATATCCACACAGGAAGTTGTGTGTATAGATAAATCATGAGCAGATATAGACTTCTGGTTAAATAATTAGCTTGTAGAAGGTGTAGCAAGATTATGAGAGCAGTAGTGAACTTTGTCAAGATGTGGATATGCCAGGGATTAATTAACTTGATTATTGTAAAGTAGAAGGGTGGCAGAATATTGTAGAATCTACAACAAATAAGGTGGCACTCCTAGAACACGGTTTATGTCTGTCAATCAAATTTCTATATTAAAATAATGTATATTACAAATAAATACTCATATATAAATATATATATATACAATGTAATTATTTCACCAAATATCAAGTTAAGAACACAATTTAGGGATGTCTCCCATAAACGTATGTAAATCCTAAAATTATCGGGTTCTCAAGAAAAATATAACACATGATATACAAAATATGCAATAAAAGTTAATGTGTAAAAGTCCACAATGAATTTAAGAAAATTCAACCACCTTAAATATAAAAGTCTGAATACAAATCTGTCCGGATAATATCGTGCAAAGAGTAAGGTACCTTACTTACGGTTTGTAAAATGTTGCGCATTATACTAATGCCGCCGTAATCAACCTCCCCGAATGGTTACATCTGATCCTTCGCCCTTGAGTCACTCCATGCGAGCTCCACAGTATTCGGAACCTCTGACGCTCACACGCTATTTATACCGCTCCTGTTTGCAAAGGTTGTAGGTAAACTCTGCCCTCCTTGTACTGGCTGTATTAGGAACAGGTGTTAGTAAAAAAGAAATACTTTAAGAAAGGCTTTATTCTCTTTCTTGGTGACTTGTATTATTAAGTGTATAGATTAGGCACCTCAGGATTATACACTGTGAGGTCTATTTATCAAGCCGTCAACCGCAAATATGCCGGAATTCTGCAGCATAATTGTTGCAAGCTTGATTCAACCTATTTATCAAAACCTACAGACTGGCAAAAGTTGAAATTTGTGACGAAACATACGATCCGCCGGTCTCAATCCGACACAGATTGATGCTTACATCATTACAGATGTTCCAAGGACAAATTCGGCACTATCTGACACCTCTTGCCATTTATCAAATTTCTAACAGGTACGCTCGCCACTATTCCAGCCCAGCATACCTGGTTTTCAATCCGCCACCCTGGAGGCCACGGATGCCTTAGGAATCAATGGGAGTCTGAAAGTAGCGAAAGCTCATGTTTGATGCTGCCAGATATCCCATTGATTTATATGGTAGAAAACAAATTATGTTTACACCTAACACCCTAACATATGCCGTTAGTCTAAACACCCCTAATCTGCCGCCCTGACATCGCTGCCACCTAAATAAAAGTTATTAACCCCTATCCCGCCGCTCCCGGAGACAGCCACAACCTAAATAAACGTATTAACCCATAAACCTCTGGCCTCCCACATCACCACCTCTAACTAAACCTATTAACCCCAAAGAAATCCGCTCTTTTACCTTAAAAAAAAATACAAACACCCCCAACAGTAAAACCCACCACCCACACAACCAACCCCCCCAAATAAAAATCCTATCTAAAAAACCTAAGCTCCCCATTGCCCTGAAAAGGGCATTTGCATGGGCATTGCCCTTAAAAGGGCATTTAGCTCTTTTACTGCCCAGACCCTACTCTAAAAATAAAACCCACCCAAGAAAACCTTAAATAAACCTAACACTAAACCCCGACGATCCACTTACAGTTTTTGAAGACCGGACATCCATCCTCATCCAAGCAGCAGAAGTCCTCATAGAAGCCGGCAGAAGTCTTCGCCCAAGAGGGCCGAAGTCCTCATCGAAGCCGGCAGAAGTCTTCATCCAGACGGCATCTTCTATCTTCATCCATCCGGCGCTGAGCAGATAAATCTTCAAGACATCCGACGCAGAGCATCCTCTTCTTCCGATGGTCGCTGTATAATGAAGTTTCCCTTTAAGGTACGTCATCCAAGATGGGTCCCTTACATTCTGATTGGCTAATAGAATTCTATCAGCCAATAGGAATTAAAGGGGAAAAAATCCTATAGGCTGTTGCAATCAGCCAATAGGGTTGAGCTTTCATCTTATTGGCTGATCCAATCAGCCAATAGGATTGAGCTTGCATTCTATTGGCTAATTGGAATGCAATCAGCCAATAGGATTTTTTCCCCTTTAATTCCTATTGGCTGATGGAATTCTATTAGCCAATCGGAATGTAAGGGACGCCATCTTGGATGACTTACCTTAAAGGGAAACTTCATTAACTCTCGTTAATAGCGAATCTGATATGAGAAATAAATCTAATCTAGATAGGGTATTATGGGATTTAGCCATACAAGTAAATTCTAGACTATTAGGGTTATAAAGCCTCCAAACATCTGCTAGTTTATAATTAGTTGTAAATGTTGAAAATACCCTCTTTTCAATTTGCAATTGTGGTTTCCGAATTTTATATAACTGATTGTTTAGGAGCTTTTTTCTGTCTAGTAAAGAGTTAGGAGTCACATTAAAATTCCCCATAATTATCGCTTTTTTATCAGGAAATTTATCTCTATATATTTTATTCCAAAATGTCCAATCCACATTATTAGGCCCGTAAACGTTCCCAATTATATAATCATCTATAATAATGTGAATAAAGATATACCTCCCCTCCTTATCTATTATTTTATTTTTTATTTTGTATTCTAAGTTTCTGTTTATCAAAAATGCTACCCCTCTTGCTGCTTTAGCATATGAGGCACTGATAACCTCCCCTAGCCAGTTTGCCTTTTGTGATTTTATATATTTGTCCATCAGGTCACGTTTGGTTACTTTTTTTTTAACTTTTGTATTTTATTCTCTCTTTAGCAAATGTTTATGCTTTCTTCCCCAAGGCTGGACCTTGGGGAAGAAAATATTTCTTATTTTAAGTTTCTGTTTATAAAAAATGCTATCCCTCTTGCTGCTTTAGAATATGAGGCACTGATAACCTCCCCTAGCCAGTTTGCCTTGATTTTTAAATTTTCAAGTTCAGAGAGGTGGGTTTCCTGCAAGCTTATAATATCTGCTTTTTTCTTACTTTAAATATTGAGAATAGCTTTACGTTTAATTGGGGAGTGGATTCCTCCCTCATTTCATGATATTAATTTAACCATTAATTTTTAAATTATATAAGTATGTCTCTGAATCCATAAAACAAGGGAGAAGAGAGGGAAAAAACCAGGAGGAGAGAAGGAGAGGGGAGGAGAAGAGAGAGAGAAACCCCCCAAAAAACCCCGCACAAAAACACTCAACAAACCAAAAATAATGTGTACCCATCTGGGGACATTTATACCATGACACTTTTGCTCATACTTTATTAGTTTTTTCTTTCCAGAGTTTTAAGTCTGGCTTCCCTTCCAAGCAAGGAGAAAAAAAAAAAAACATATCACAATAGCTTTATATTTTATTGGTTTTTCACATATAAAATAAAATATATTCAAACATAATAATGGAGGGAAAAATTTAAAAACCAAACAAAAATTATAACAATAATACCTTAAATATTACCGTTAACAATGTGAATAATCAAAAATTTATCAACACAAGACAATTAATTCCACATTGAGAATATCTTAACATAACATTTCTTTTCCCTTCTTCCCTCTCTCCCTGCTCCCCATTGCCCCTCCTGATCCATCCTTCCTCTACTTGGATTAACCAACAAATGATACATTAAACAACATCACCTAACAAAACTTTACCATAAAGGACACAAAAAAAAGGTGGGGGAGGGATACCTCTACTCTTTCTCTTCCCCTCCCCCTTGGATCGATGCGTAGCTCCCCTCCTCAGCCCACCTCCCTGAAATTAGATACCCAGAGCGGGGGAAACAACCCGTGCAAGACTAAGTCTGCAAAACTCTGAGAACTTAAGAATGGGGTTAATATGTTTTTCTGGACTACCAACGGGTAGGACTTAATGATTGGAAGCCAACTACAGATGAACTTACTAATTCTATTTTCTACATTAAATTGGGTATGAAAAGCTTCAAATATAATTTGGGCCTGTACTTCTTTAAGAAAAAGATGAAAAGAAAGAGCATTAGACATCTGCCAATTTTTAATAATAATAAATCTGGCAGCGAGTACAATAGCTATAAGAGAATCTATAAAAACAGGTTTTATATGGTTATAGATTCTTAATAAAATTACAATGTCAGGAGAGAATTGAATGGATGAATTAAATCCCTGATTAGCCCAATACTGAATTTTCAGCCAGAATTGCATTATTTTAGGACAGAACCACAACATATGCATTAAATTAGTGTTGGGATAAGAACAACGGGGACAGACAAAAACTTGTGTGGGATAACATTGCGCCATCCTAGCTGGCGAAAAATAATAATTGTTGATAAGTTTAAAGTGAGACTCTTTCCAGCTCATAGCTATTACACATTTATTTACTGTGAGAAAACTAACTGATCAGACTTGGATTCATAGCAAGGGCAGAACCCTCCCAACCCTTACATATTTTCTCAAGAAATAATATACCTTGTTTAGCTAGCATTACATCATATATAAGTGATATTGATGTATTACCACTTCTGAACTTCTTTATATATATATTGATCTCATCCCATTTGATATCCCAATCCACTATAAGGGAAAATTTACCGTAAAAATGACAAAACTGAAAATAGGCGAACATGTTGTTCCTATCTAAGTAAAATTGTTGGAAAAGGGTATCTGGCAGATATAATTGCCGACTTTCCGATGTTGCCTGAAACACAAATTCCAGCCCTTTCTCCTCCCATTTTTCAAAGACTTTGTACTGAATTCCCGGCATAAACTCTGGATTACCTCTTATGGGTAAAAATTTTGAGAAGTGGGGATCTACTTCCAAAATCCTACAATATTTCTGCCAAGCTATTATTACATTTTTAATAGAAACAAACTTTGAAATTTTAGGAGGAAAATGTTTAATTGAACAATGTAGAATAGCTTTCAATGAAAAGGGAGAAATATATTGGCTTTCTAATTCAATAGAAGCAAAATTATTAGAGTTGGTTATCCAATCCAGCGCAAATTTGACTAATGTGGCAATATTGTACAATCTCATATTGGGTAGAGCTAAGCCTGCTAGCCACTTTTTTGTGTCAATCTGGCTAAGGATATACAGGCTTTTTTATTACTCCATATAAATTTAGCTAGATACTGATCCAGTTTCCTTAAATCAATGATTGTGAGAAACAACGGTAGATTTTGAAGCGGATACAACATCTGAGGGAACACAATAGATTTGATTAGATTCACCCGTGCAGATATGGATAGTGGAAAGGAAGCCCATAATTCAAGATTATTTTTAATCTTCTGTAGTAAGGGTGCAAAATTCAAGTTATACCATTATTGTGGGTTTCTATGTAATATTATACCAAGATACTTAAACAAATCTACAACTTTAAAAGGATAATTTTGACAGCTAAACCTAGACTTAGTTATCCACAGTTCACTTTTCCCATAATTAATTTTATATCCAGAGAAAGAGCTGAAATCGGACAATATTTGCAGAATTAATGGGATAGAATACGCAGTTTTATGTAAAAACAATAAGATCATCTGCATAGAGAAGGATTTTCAGTTTTTGTGATCCTATTGGGATACCATTTACGTTATCCCTTAGCCAGATCGCCAGCGGTTCTAATGCAATATTAAACAACAATGGAGACGGGGGCGGAGCTAGCCTGTGAACAGAACAGACACGTCTTCCCGGAGCTCCCACTCATACTAATATTATACCTATTTTTACTGAGCACTCAGGGGAGACAAACTTGACTAACTCACTTCGACACTGCCTATAAGCACCTGAAGCCTAAGGAACAACCAAGTAGAGAGATTTCACTGAGTAGGAGCCGCAGGATATAACTCCTGTATGACCTGGGAAGTCCTGTACTCTCATCATGGCAATATAACTTTTTTTCTAGTGGATCTAGATAATAAATTGGAGGTCTGATCCTGAACATAGAGAACTTTAACTATTGGTACCAGGATCGGGGCTGTAGAACCCCCGCTATCTCTAGTACATCTACTAATTGGGTCGCCACCCTATACTTTGATGGCGCACGTGGAGGAACCCTTCTACACGCGGCATAATACTACGCACCAATATGGAAGCGCTCATGAGTCTATCGACAGATGGGAAAGTTGTATTCTGACACGTATCGATAAATCCTTAGCCTCATCAAAGTCTTGGATCACGCAATCCTATTGCCACAAAACATCTCAACCGCACCAAGCCAGGGAGACCATAAGGACCTTCCAGAAACTGTAAATCCCTTGCCCGGGAACACAGGAGGTGGTGATGGCTGCCGGGAACCGCTGTACATGGTCCCAGACCTACCCTGCCCTAGAAGCTGGAGTCTTACATCTGAGTCGGCTCTCCCCAGGTCACCAGAGGCTAATTCACTTATAGCCGTAAGAGCTTGCGAGAGTAAGCCCACGGCTCCCAAACCTGAGGTCAGTACCAGAAGCCTCAAGAAGCGGACACCATTGTTTCTTACCCTACCCAGAGATACTGATAGACCGCTTAGCTCCCAAGCAGAAGACAGGATTCCTCCGTTACTACTCTCACTGCGGGCAATTAGGCAGTGTTTTGGACCTATGACCATTATTACCTTGTCTATTCTAGTAATGCGTAGGTCCGGTATTGGTTAAAAACAGGCTGTTTACTTTATTTACACTAGGTGACTAAGAGCTTATGCCCTCATTACTACGGACCTTGGCGTAATTACTGTGTTATTTTCCTCTTCTCAGAGGCTGGTGGAATTCTACTGTTAAAACAGAGGTGGCAGCTACATCTTTCTAGTTAACTCATTTATGTTTCTCTTAACACTTTCTAGTTTTATATAGCTCTTAGCGTTTACAAGAAATAGAAGCTCATAGGTATATTTGTATGTTTGTATATCCTAACCATTACTGTTCTCTATGTAACTTATACCTTCATTGAGGGGATTTGTAATGTGCTGACTGCAGAATAGGTTTACTCTCCTTATACTTCTTTTGAAGCCACTCTTGTTTGCATGCCCTCTAAAGAATGTTTGCAGGGAATATATTTAAAAGCATACGTTTTAAAAGGTTTATAGATTATTTCACACTGGCGTGTTCTGGTTACAGCACAGGATGATATTATGTAAACCACACTCTGATTTCATACTGCTTTATTGTTAACTATTTAGGTTCTCTTAGTGTTTACAAGAATTAGAAGCCTATAGGTACATTTGAATGTTTGCATATTCTAACCATTACTGTTTTTTTATGTAACTTGTACCTTCATTGAGGGGATTTGTAAACCCCTAACATTACATATGTGCTGACCACGGAATAGGTCTACTCCCCTTATACATCTTTTGAAGCTACTCCTGTTTACATGACCTCTAAAGAATATCTGCAGGGGATATATTTAAAAAGTCTACATAAGGATACTCTTACCTTACTGACCTCCTAGACCCATATTATTTATCTATAACTACTTATACTATTGAGCAGCTCTAACTGTTTTAAAAGGTTTCATTATTTACTACTTATGTTTACCTACTGTCCATAAATCTGCTATATCTTTACCTCTCCATAATTCCCCTATACCCTAAGCTCTACGGCCATATTGCAGGATACCTAACAATGTAATTGGGTATATTTTGCTATAGAGGGAGGTGTGGAGAGAACCCTAATGGCCGTTTATTTGGGAAAACTGTACTATATACCGCACCTGTATCTAGCATTTAGCCATCCAAAGGAATATCTAACGCAAAGGATAATTATGATTTACAACTAAACTAGTTAATTTTGGTGGCAGTGCATTATTATGATGAGGGTACATTAATAGAGTCATCAACTTACACCACCCCCTCTCAGGGTCCTAACTAGAGTGGATCTTGCTCATCCCCATTATACATATGACATTAGTTCTATATGCTATTACTATAAATATCTCATAGGCTATTATACTTCTCGACTGATATGATATTATCCACACATTTGTCATTTATATTTAGAACTAATGTATACTATTCTCAGCATGCTATGTTATACTATTCTCTCATGTTGACATTAGTACCTTATAGAGCACCTACATCTTTAGCTATTAAATAATACATTAACCCTTCAATTATTGTAATACTATGGTAATTGATGGTGTACATTACATAAGCCGGTCAATATTATGTTATCTGAGGTCTAACAGAGACAGCCTATCTTACATTTTAATTGTTATGTTATCCCCATTTATAACTCCCATCTTTTATATACCAAAGCCACCTGTGAGGAATGCATTACAAGCCTTACTATACTTATGTTTCTAGACAAATGTTCTCCCTAGGCCGAATTTGGTACTAGGACAAATCATCTGTTCTTGCTGGTCCCCTCTCCTCCCTTTTGCCGGCGGGTCATACCCTTTTACCCGCAGCGCCAAAAACTGGCATTTCCCCAGGAGAGGGACTCATCCTAAAGTTCTCTAATTATTTTTACCCTCTAAGCACTAGAATAGTGAGGACATTTTATTTTATACCTCTCTTTCCCCTTTACTATAACATCTCAAGGGTTAAGTATAGTGCTACTCACAACATCTACCCTCCTCAATTGTTTCCCACTCTACAATTTTAACTAGCTCCGCCCCCCCCCCCTCCCCCCTCCCCGTCCTATTCAAAGCGGCTCTTGCCCGCTGAAATCCCCCCCCCCAAAAAAAAATCATTTCCAACGTCAATTTCCTCTCTATACCCATAAGCTTTGATGGGTTCAAAAGTAACCCTCCTTTTTAATAGAGGAACCCATTACAGACAATAACATAAAATAGAGGTTCAAGTTGACTACCTATACAGACTCAATGTAATACTTTTGCTTTACTCAATGTATATCTTTCTGTCATATAATTTGTCATTTATTTTTCATGGTGTTTCATTTATGTTGTATTATTCTCATAACCTCAATAAAAAAAATATTAATAAAACAACAATGGAGACAAGGGACATCCTGGCCTTGTTCCCCTTCCAAGTATT
Organism: Bombina bombina; assembly: GCF_027579735.1. Lineage (NCBI taxonomy): Eukaryota > Metazoa > Chordata > Amphibia > Anura > Bombinatoridae > Bombina > Bombina bombina. Next base: position 368,121,001 of record NC_069502.1, read on the forward strand.
ATTTTGGGAGAAAGCATACCATTAATCAATAAATATGATATCGGGTTCTTATATATTTTGTGGATAAAATGTACAAATTGCTCCTGGAACCCAAATTTTTCTAGAGCCCTAAATAGATACTGCCACATAATGGAATCAAAGGCTTTTTCCGCGTCTACAGTAAGAAGTGCTATATCTGAATATATTCCCTCATTTTTGGTTTTATCCTTGTTCCACATATAATACAAAAGCATAACCACTTTGCGAATATTTTTAGAGGAATTCCTTCCATGTATAAACCCAGTCTGATCAGGATGTATGATCTTATCTAACCCTTTCGCTAATCTAGATGCAATGATTGAAGTCAAAATTTTGTAATCTACATTAAGAACTGAAATTGGTCTATAGGATGCTGGGTCTTCACTTCATTGTCTTTCTTTGGTATTACAGTTATATTCGCAGCTGTGAAAAAGTTAGATATAGTATTGTTTTGAGAGTAATACTCATTATATAGCCTTTCTAAGGTATAATTGATTTCTTGGGACAAAATTTTGTAGAATTCTGCTGGTAAAAAGTTAGGCCCTGCTGCCTTATTTAGTTTTACTTTATTGCTTTAGACATGATATCTTTGACAGAAAACTATCTAAATTTGGGGTATTAACATCAGTTTGATTATATAGCTTTTGATAGAAGCTATGGAATACCTTCATGATATTTTCAGAATCCGTGAATCTATCCTTACCTGCCTTAATTGCTGTAATATAATTTTTACTCTTTCTATTTTTAGTTAAGTTAGCTAAATATTTTGCTGAAGTACCATGATATCCTTTAAATTTCAAGTTCAATTTAAGTTCTTCCCTATGTGACTTTTTTTTAAGAAACACGTCACGGTTGTTTCTGGCTTCACAATATTTATTCCAGTTAGGTAAGATCCTTTCATTATAATATCTTCGGAGAGCATTTTTAACTTGATTTGCCAACTGTATTTCAACTATTCTGTTTTTCTTATTCCAAGCATTTAAATATGATTTACGTTCCCCTCTTAGTACAGCTTTAGAGGCTTCCCAGAATATTTCTATTTTATTAATTTGGGAGATATTAAAGGTAGCAAAGTCTTTCCACTTTTGTTTTAACCACACATTAAATCTGTGATTGTTAATCCATAAACAAGGGAATATAAAATTCTGACTTTTATCTCTAGGTTTAGATAGGGAAGGGAAAGCCAACGATATAATGGCATGATCTGAAATAATTATATCTGCGATCTCCGGGTTAATTTTTAAAATAGAGAGGGATTCTGAAATTAGAAACATATCAATTCTTGAGAACGTTCTGTGTGTTTTTGATTAACATGAAAACACTCTAGAATCTGGGTTTTCAATACACCAGATATCTAGAAGCTTAAGTTTATGACAAAATTGTTTCAAACATTTTGCCCGCTTATTATACTCCCTTGATTTTTCCTTTGAGAATCTGTCTAAATCAGGGCATATTGTAATATTAAAGTCCCCCCCTAAAATTATATTTTGACTGATAAATAGAAATAATTTGACTTTAATTTTCTCCCAAAACATGGGAGTATGAACATTTGGCCCATAGACATTACATAAAACAAAGTGAATATTATTAATCACTATTTGCAAGATAATAAATCTAGCCTCGGGGTCAAGCTCAACCTTTTTAATCTTGTACTCTAAATTTTTATGCAATAAAATGGCAACTCCTGCTTTTCTTTTGTTTACAGTTGTAGCTAAAACCTCTTCTACCCATTTTGTTTTAACTCAGTTTCCTTTAGATGCGTCTCCTGCAAAAATACCACATCTGGATGATGCTTGGCAAGAGATTTTATAATGAGTTTACGTTTCATTGGCGAGGTTATGTCTCCTACGTTCCAAGAGAGGACCTTGAGATTTTTATATATATCAGTAGTCATTTAAAGTCTTAAAAAAAAAAATCGATTCATCCTAAGACGTGGGCTAGGAGGGAGAGCCAGTCGCAACGGGGGAGGGGGAGGAAGAAGGAGAAGAAAAAAAAAACAGTCTGCACGGGCAGTAAGTTTATTCGCAGCCATGGTCTTTTAAAATAGCACCTAACAATACAAGATTCAAATCTGGGAATAGGACAAGAGGAAGCACAAAAGGGAGGAAAGAGGAAAAATAAAATAAAAACAACGCAGGAGGTAAAAAATACAAACTGCCTGACTCTTATGTGAATACACATATTGACGTTTAGAACAATCATACCTAAAAAAGGAGAACAAAAGAAAAATGTACACTCTCATCAGTGTTTTTAAGTTATAGCCCCAACTTGAACAGCGAACTGCCTAAATGAGATATTATTTAGTTAGAGCAAATTCTTGAGCCTCAGTTACATTATTGAGAATAATCCGATTATCTTGCACTTCAACTATAATCTTAGCAGGATAAATTAAATGGGCTTTTAGACCTTTATTAATAAACTGTGTGCAATAAGGGGTCATGAGTTTCCTCTTTGCGAAGGTTTCATTTGAGAAATCCTGAAATAATATTATCTTATTATTGGCTATAGAGAACGCGTCAATTTTCTTGTATAGTTTTAATAATTCAATTTTATCCTGAAACTTTAGTAATTTAACTATGCACATTCTATTCCTGGGTGAGCCATTTACATTTGTTTTGGGAGGAACAATCCTATGTGCTCTTTCTACTGCTAGTGGAAGTAGTGAGGGAGGGAAACCTAGTGCCTGAGGTAATAATGTGGAGGTGAATTTCAACAAATCATTATATTCCACCGTTTCAGGGAGACCCACTATTCTGATATTATTTAGTCTGAAGCAATCCTCTAGATCCTCCAGACTAATTTGCAAGTTGTTAATTAGGAATTCTTGTGAATGAATTTGAGTGTCCTGAGAATTAGTTAGGTCCTCTAGGTCTGAGATCCTACTCTCAGCCTCTGATAGCCTATTTGAGAAATGTCTTACTTCGGTGGAAAGAGAAGTAATGTTAGTAGAAATGCTGGCTAGTTCCTTTTTAATTTAATTAAATTGGGGCGACAAAAGATCAGATAAGTGTTCCATTGCTGGCTGTAGATTTAAGGAGGTGTTAATCATTTCTGTATTGGCATCTGAACTAATATCCAAAGGTTTGGGTTTCCTGTCTTTTATTTTGGGGGGCATTGTGGGTGAACTTTGTTTTCCCTGAGTGATAAATCTTTCCATACAAAAAGCTAAATAAACAACAATGCACAACAAAAAAGTCAATAGATAAAACGTAAGCCTACCAACTGTATGTAGGAGGAAGGTGGTCAATCGTCAACTGGTGAACCACTAAAGTATTCTTAACATGTGAGTGAAACAAATTGATTTCCTTGTGAATTAGGTAAAGTGACTACCGGAACAGAAAATACTGCTCTAGTAAAGTTTTTTTTTTTTAGATATAAATCTGTGTGGTATTTATGTTAGAAAAAATGCCACCCTTTTTATATATCAAATTTTTGGAATTCTTGAGGTAGAGAAAACCCCTTACTTTCTTATTTGATTAAACACTCTAGCTTTAACCTGCAACTACACAAACTCCAGGTTGTAACAGGAATCAAATAATACTGCAGTATATAATTCAAAGATAGAGTAGTCAGAGAAATATATAACCAGAATTATCAAGAGAATTAACATATGAGTGTAGGAAACAGATCCTATTAAAAATTTAGTGAAAATTTGAGCAGTTCAATTTATGAAAACTAAACCCAGGTGTCAGGTTAGGAAATGTCCAGAAGAAGACCCAAATGCTAGGGCGAACTTAAACAACACCCTTGCACTCTGAGTTTAATCCAGGACGTGACCCCACGACAACCTCTAAAAAACAATGTACTCACAATATGGAGCAGAGTTAGCCTGAGTCCAAAGTAATTCAAGATATCAGCCAAATAGACTTCTGAGTAAGGAACTGGTTTCAGGAAATGTCTTCCACAGAATCAGGAGAGCAGGGATAGTCCACTTATACTCAGACAGAGGAAGGGTAAAACAAGAAACAGTTAATAATGCAGGAGTAGGTAACTTGTTATCAGGTAGTTTGAGAGTTAACACTGTGTTGTCAGTCCTTGCAGAGTTTGGCAACAGGTTATCAGGCAGTTTGAAGGTTAATACTGAATAGTCAGTACTTGCAGAGTTAGACAACAGGATATCAGGTAGTTTGAGGGTTAACACTGTGTAGTCAGTCCTTGCAGAGTTTGGCAACAGGTTATCAGGCAGATTGAGGGTTAATACTGAATAGTCAGTACTTGCAGAGTTAGACAACAGGATATCAGGTAGTTTGAAGGTTAACACGGATTAATCAGTACTTGCAGAGATTGGCAACAGGTTATCATGCAGTTTGAGAGTTTACACTGAATAAACAGTACTTGCAGAGTTTGGCAACAGGATATCAAGCAGTTTGAAGGTTTATACTGAATAAACTGTAATTGCAGAGTTTGGCAACAGTTTAACATGCAGTTTGAGAGTTTCACAGAATAAACAGTACTTGCAGTGTTTGGCAACAGGATATCAAGCAGTTTGAAGGTTTACACTGAATAAACAGTACTTGCAGAGTTTAGCAACAGGTAAACATGCAGTTTGAGAGTTTCACAGAATAAACAGTACTTCCAGTGTTTGGCAACAGGATATCAAGCAGTTTGAAGGTTACACTGAATAAACAGTACTTGCAGAGTTTGGCAACAGGTTAACATGCAGTTTGAGAGATTCACAGAATAAACAGTACTTGCAGTGTTTGGCAACAGGTTATCAGGAAGTTTGAGGGTTAACCCAGCATAGTCAGTCTTTGCAGAGTTTGGCAACAGAAAATCAGCAGTTAGAGAGTTTCCACAGCGAAGTCCTCACAGGAGCCAAAAAGAGGAACAAACAAACGGGCACTGAAGAAACAAGAAGCCTGGAATAAAAAGCCTGGTAGTGACATCATCAGGAAGGGGCGGCTCAGACTACCTGCCAAACAAGCACACAGAGAGGACCGCCGGAGCTTCCCAGCGTCCGAGCGCGACACCAGGGGTTCATGGATCACTACCTCCTAATAAGATGACAAAACTGTGGGAAACAATATACTCCACTCTTAACCAGCTTGGCAGCCTATTTTAAAGCACAGAAATAAATTTGAATAATTTCTTCAATAAATATACATCTGCCTACAATGCCTAAAGATATAAATATAGGTGTAGAATGCTATTGAAAAATAGAAACAATATATCACCAGGATTTACATGTATATGACATTTAGATCATAAAGTTTTTGTTTGAACAAGCTTGTAGTCGCCAGCGAGCCTTAATTAACCATTTGCTCTTCTGGGGAGACTGCAGACTGAAAAGATACAGCAAATTCAAGAACAACAGAATACTTGGCAGTCCTTGTCAGATTTCAAAGTCTGCAGTCCAATAGTGTGTAATAGGAAAATAATAAAGATATACACAATAGTATGTGGGGCTAGATGAAATTCTGGTTTTTTTTTTTTTTTTTTTGCAAATTTGAGTGCGTTGAACTGTCTCTCAGATGGTGTAAACAGAGATGTTCCTAATACTCCAAATGACAGGTATAATACACAAAGATACGAAACACAATAAAGTTCCTGGAACTATTGCAGCGTTCTTTCATTTGTTATTTTAACTGAGTTAAGTCTCAGTAACTTGGAAAAAAAAAAAGACTCTTTGTGTCACAGTTATTATTGCTTGAGATAGAAAAAAAACAATAGAGTCGTGCATATTTATATAAACCGTTATTGGCCCCTCTGCTTAAGTGTATGTGTATAACTGTAGAATACTTGCGACTTCAGAGGAACGATATGGCTCCAACCAAGATCCTCCAACAAATATCCTGATTTAGGGTACTCCAAAGGATTGTATCACTGCTGGAATGAATAACCTCTCTGATTTTGATCAGTAACTGCCGTCTCTCCAAGGATAGGTATGGCGTCCGACAAATGACTTCTCAGCCCACGAGACAGGGGGGGATGCCCGGATCACTCCGAGCACCATCGACCCCTATCTACCAGCGGGTACTACGAATTCAGCTCACCACCAGCTCCTCTTGCTTATACCCCGGCTGACCAGGGGCTCTGCGGTCGGCAGCACAGCTTACTTGATCCAGGTTCTTCTCGGATCACCACTTCAATCCAAACCTTCCTGCGACATTTACAGTTTACACCGCAGTTCTTAGACTTCCACAGCGAGAGCTGTTAACCAAGTCAAGGCCCAAACAAGCCCTTGGAATGCGTAGGGCCACGGGGCTAAAGGTGGGGAGAGATGGAAGCGCGGAAACTACTGGCGAGCACCCGCTACAGAGGATCATGACCGGCGTGACAATCTGCACCCCCAACAGGAAGTCCACGATCGGTTATTGCATTTTGTTAACAATTCCCCCTTCAACTTTCATTCATACTTTAACAAATGTGATACAAAAAGAATATATTTCAATGAACATTATTTTGAAGCGAATAGCTTCTTCGTGACTTTACCAACAACCCCAAACTCTAATCATTGGATTATTTAAGATCTTACCCCCAACATATAATTTAAACCTCTATTAATAAAAAGAGAGGGGGAGAAAAAAAACAACAACCAAAAAAAACATCATAGTTACTCAGCACCATATATTATCACCTTTTGTTCAACCCATATTCCTATTTTGGGAAGTGTGGTGTAGATAGCAATATTTTACCATATACTTTACATTGGTTCCTGACAGCATATTCACTGCAGTCTATTTATCCCTTACCTAAGGTGATTAATTATACTTACATACCTCTAAGTGAATCAAAACCTAATATTTAAGTCACAATAAACATTTACTGCGTATCTTGTTGATTCAATTTGCCTTTCAAATAATTATTTTCTCTTTTCCTCCCTTCTCCCTCTTTCTCCATCCCTCCTATTACGTGTTCACTTTATGGGGTCCAATTACAAGTGATATGCCTAAAAATATTGAATCCTTCTGTTAGGTGTCCCCCCAGAGGGGTAAGTGTCAGGTCAGGCCTAAGCCACAGGGCCAGTGTACCACCTGAGGCATATGTAGATTATCTGATAAGGGCCCCTTAGAATGACTCAGACCACGCAGCATTATGATCGAAAGCCAATTCTGTTTATTGCACAGTGCAAGTTTTTCTTATAACAGCATACAGGGTTAAGGGGATGACACGTTAGGATCGCGTCATCTTACACAGTTATACAGAGCAAAATACAAGGTAAAGCTGGAACATGAGTTTCTTATAACAATAATTACATAGTCATAATAGGCTAACATCTGCGGAGACAGCAAGGTTTCTGAACCATCTTATTCTGGGCGTAGGGCCAGGGTACATTGACAAGGCCGAACAGCTAAGGAAACTATCATAACATGCACATAGTTCTCACTACATAATAACCCAGTATAATAAAAGTCTAATCATTACAAAATGGATGCTAATCATCACAAGATGGCTGCGAGGAACAAGATGGCTGCCATCAGGTTCATATTACCCCTAACATACCATCCTTTTATTCTAACAGAATAACATAAAAATAGACAGGCATAGAAAATTAGTAAAGCCTTATATTATGGTAACAGAACTCTATAAGAATACTAAAGAGAAAAATATTCCTATGTCGTGATATACTTTTATAGGCTAATTGTCACTGCATATAGGTACAACCCCTCCAATACCCTCCATCTATCTTCCAGCCTTCCCAAAACTACCGGTCTACCGGTACAGAGACCCAACCAGCCCCCCATCTACCCCCAAACAACGCTGCATCTTCTCTCTCTCCAGCTGCATTGCTAGCACCCCCCAATATGTCCAACAGTTCCTTTTCCACAGTAAAGCATGACATAGCAACAGCACAACTGTCTCTAGGTGGCCTCTGATCACTTTAAGAACAGTCTTTGTCCATTTGAGAGCGCTGCACCTTGACACTTTGCTATAATACAGTTCTCCAACAGTTCATTTGCAGTAGGGGTGCTTATCCACGGTTCTTCCGCAGGGAGATACTGTAAATCTGATGGTTTGTTCATGGGGTAGACAAGGCAACCAGTGGATACCCATGGCAAGCAAATACTCGAGTCACAGGGAGTCTAGGAAGCAAACAGAAACAGTACAGGATGAGTACACACCGCAATAAAATCACAATTATGTCCCAATAAAACGCCACTTTCATCCTATGTCATTTAAAATCAAACAAAACATTGTTGATATATAATACAAACTAAATACATTGATATTTCTCAGAGAATAATTTACAACTTCCCTATACACTTTTAAATGATACTTCATGAATACTAAGCAAGTGAAAACCTGTCAGACTTCATCAAGGGCCTGAATGGTTATGCTAAAACTTATGCTAAGGCCTGCCCTGTAGTAAGAATGGAAAAAAGAAAACAGTCAATAAAAATAAATGAATTTCTTTACAATGTCACTTTGAACTTCTAAAAATAAAAGAACCTCGTGTTGCTTTATTCTGGATGGCTGCTATCTATAATGTTTATAATTCTCCAACCATGATCCTAATATTCAACAATCTCATCTGATATAAACACTACTAGTTTACTAATTATTTTATGCAACCTAAATTCTCTCACACTCCTGTATGAGGAAAGCATACAAACAGAACATCATTTAAAACTACAAGTTCTTTTAAAGGTAAACACAACTTTATGGTAAGAATTACTCTCTTTGACAAACATCAGGAATGACCAAATTCACTTTGCAGATACCATACTAATTAATAAAAGGGAAAAATACATTTGCTTTCATAAACTATAATTATGCTATTCCCTAAACAAACATTTATCTGTATATTTACTATAAACGTCTAGATTAGACGTGTCCTCCTTATGTTCTAAAGGGTGAAGGGTCTAAAATATTATGCTATGTTGCAGCATTTTCCTTAAACCTATTTTCTATACTCAGTGGGCCATTCAATAGAGTACAATACTGCGAAGTTCACAGTTACATTTATCTAAAGGGTTACTTTGTTAAGCACATAAACTACCATGTGCACTAATACCAATGAAGCATATGATGTCTTATACCCAATATGATCAATAAAAATAAAACAAATACAAGAGAATACAAAACAAGCAATATAAGGAATGGAGTTAAAACAATACTCCCCTAATTTAATTGGTTGACCCTGTAACAGCATAACAGGACCTCCATATCGAGCGGTAAGGCACAGTCCAGAGAAGGATAGTCTTTATGTCCTGACGACACACATCAGAGGAAACAGTCATGGATTACACAGAGTCCAGTTCTGGGGCTGGTACCAGCATGCAAAGCAAAGAATGGATCCAAAGATAGTTCAGTAACTTTTACTGCAGTATGGTGGTTAAAACAAGCTTGACAAAAGGTCTTTCATCTTCATCTTTTCTTTCTTTAAAGGTTTACTTGCTTTCAATCTTTAATCTTTTGAAGAGTGCACTTATGGAATTTTGCCTGTACAGATTTTACCTAAATATGGAAACTCAAAAATAATTCAGTTAGTGTGTTTCAATCTCTGAAGATAGCTGCATACTCTCATCCTGCAAATACAAATATAGTGTTAAGAACCAAATAGAAAAATAAAACATTTTAGGCATCTGAAATTAACACAGAAAGACAATAAAAAGATCTAATCCACCAGGGAGGGAAAAAAAAGGAGTGGGGTGTGGGTGTACAGGCTACGACCGGGGTGGCCATCAAGGTAGATGCTTTTCCGTGGCCAGATTCCCAATGAAGGAAAGTTCTAGACAATCCTAGGGACGTAGTGCATCCTGCATAGGGGTAAGACAAGGAAATTTAGGGCACAGCTGGTGGTTAGACAATAACATTGTACGAGGAGATTCAAAACGTTTTAGGTTCACCTCCTACAAACAATCACCCCCATTACATAAAGATATTCATCAATACTCATCAATACTTCCCCCATGTTTGCGTGAAACATCTCATGTGACACGCAAACACAAGATAACAAGAAACTAAACAACAAATCATGCACTCCACTCATGCAAAGACAATTCTCAATAGCAAGCAAAATGAAATACACTTCACAATTCAATATGCTGTCCATACAGCACGCTTCCACACGTAGTCACAAAAGAGAAAAACATAACAAACAAACAGTGAAAACCAATCGTTCTTGTCTTTCACAAAACAAAACATTAGCTGCTGATACAAATTTCAAACAACCACAATTAACTTAAAATGCAACACATATTCTGACAGTCACTGAAATGCAACACTCTCAGAACACTACAAACAATTAAAAACATCCACTATGTACAAAACTTTGATATCACACAAAGAAAACAATCACAGCAGATGCCCAAGAAACTTCAGTTGCAGATTGCACAAATAAAATTGCGCTTATTTGGGAACGATCAGATAACCACGGTAGCCACTGTTAAAGGGACATTCTAGGATAAATGAAAATTTCATTATTCAGGTAGGACTTTTAATTTTAACCAACCTTCCTAGATTTAAACCAAACATAGGTAGGCTCATATGCTAATTGTTAAGCCTTTGAGGGCTGCCTCTTATCACAGGCTGTATAAATCTCATTACAACACCAAGAGACAAAATACACGTTAGTCATATAAATAAAACTAAAACTGTGATCAGATAAATTAGCAAGTTATATAAATGCAGTAGAATCAGATAAAATGTGCATCATTTGTTTTAGGGGTGTTTATTTGTAGACACCTTATAGACCACGGCTTAGCTGTTAAGCAGCAATCAAAGTCATTGCAATAATAGTGGTAGACTAGTTAATAACCAAATAACTATATATATTTTAAAGTGTCACTGAAATCACTTCATTAAAGAATATCTCATTTATTTATTGAACGCAGTGGGGGTTATTTTAAATAACAAAGAGTTCTGAACTATCTGTGAGATACAGTTTGACAGCCACAGAAATAAAATTATCATTTTTAAGCTATATTCTGTGACAGAATATAATATAAATACTTGTTTCTTTGTAGTGAGCAATTTATAGTTATCATTTTTATAACATAGAACACCAGTACTGCCGCTTTCAATGTAAAGTGCAAATCGTTCTCTCTGCAACAAAGCCAAACAGAGAAACTTTTTTTTTTTTTTTTAAAGAAAAGCAAAACATGCACAGTGTTATCATTCCTCTCAAAGATAGTGAGGCAAGCTCAAAGGTTCATTTTTACTTAAAGGAGAAACACTGTTTACTGCTTAAAAATATAAAATTCACACTAAAACTTGATAAATGCTAATTAGTTTAACCACAACAAAATGATTGGATTTAACGTTGTATATAATTTGATATTCACCATTCTGCAGCTCTCCAGCCAAATATAACAACCGCATATAACACAAAAAATAAGCTTTCTACAAAAGAATACTAAACAATTTCCCCTTTAAATTATTCCCAATGATCCTTATAATAAAAAATGTATACTGATGTTCATTAAATAGCCTAAACAAGCATAAGCAGCATAAGAACGCACTCACAGCGGGATGCAGGCTAGTTAAAGGGACATTTTACCCAAACTAAAAATAATCTTTAATTGAAACTGCTAACACAGTGAAATATACTAGTATTAGGCTTACAGTAAACCTCATAGTCTTTTATGTAAATATTCCCTTAAATTCTCAGATGTTATATCAGTTTGCCTGTATCCCTTTAAATATTTTCACTCCTCTGTTTTTTTCTCGTTTTTTTTTCTGTCCGCTAGTCTCACGGATCCCTACACTAAAATTGTAGACAACTTATCACTTCAGTTTGCATTACAGAGAGAATTAAGTTATGCTGCAAAAAGAAATATCTGCTATCTAAACGGCAGATTTAAAATAAATATATACAAAGAAAGGTCTCTTAAAATACATTTTGCAAACTACTAATACAGTGTTATTGCACTGGTCCTTTAAATAAGAAAATGACAATTTTCTATTGCTCCGTCTACGCACTGAGCTCTGATTTTACAGACAAATATAACATAATGAGATATTCTTATTATCTAAAATTCAACCCATTGCAATCAACTGTGTTTTGAAAGCATAAAACCAGCTACTTCATATATATACAAATAAACTTGCAAATGCAATTTCTCCTATATGTTATACTATGCAGCTTGTATAACAAGTCATGGACAATACATTAATAGCAACACCTTGTTACAGTGAACTGTCCCTTTAAGGACTAACCATTCATCACGTAAATTACATATGTATATCCCAACCATAATTTAGGCTGCTTGTATGATTTACCACACAAATTTCACCTCTGTACTGTAGCCTGACCTGCAGATTAATTTACTTGCAACAAAAACGGACGCACTTTTAGATACATTTTCAACTACAGCCTACAACTATATCTCATTAGGTGCACTAACTCCGTGCACAGACCTTACAAATACAACATATGTTAACCCATTAATCATACCCGAAACAGTTTCATATTTACCAGAGTGTGACAAAAAATCACACACACCATCGCACTTTCAAAGCCACTTTCAAAGCCGTTACTTCACTTGCAAAAACAATATCATATCTTTACATGCCGAAAAACAATTATCACTTAAAACTAAAACTGCATATGAATACCACATACTTAAAACATGCTGGTGACTTTAAAATACAGTTATATAAAATAACATTTACCGAATATCTTCTAAAAACGTCTGATTTCCCAGCAGAGAAACAGAAAGAAACAGTTTTACATTTGTACAGCGATACAGACAAGCTCATTTCATCTCGCATACCAGAGATTCACTCCCTTTTTTCCTTTCTCAGAAAAGCATCTATTTCATAGCGTACGACATACATATAAAATTTACCAGATTAACTTGTCACCAAGTTCAAAATGTATTTTTTTTTTCGAAACCCCGCAAAATGGCCACTTTTGCACGGCTTGGGACAATCATTTTCAAATAACACATTCTGTTTTTGGTTTAAAGCAAATCTGTTACACTCATACCACAGTGAGAACCTACAGACCATCACACATTATGCATCTCAATATACAAAATTTCCTTACTGCAAGCAAATAAAAAGTCTTACAAACAGAGGTTCTGTAACAGTTTCTTTTCTCTTTTTTTTTTTTTCTTCTGATCTATGTGCGCGCTCAGTGGTGGCCCCCCTTCTTTGCCTGCTACATTCTTTAACACAGAGATTTCTCTATTTATCACACAGCAGTACTCACTGACAGTGTTTTAAAAAAATATTTCTGTCTTTTGCAGAAACTATTAACTCTTCTTTTCTTTTACCTTATACATGTAATTTTCTCTGTGCATTCTTATCTATAAGCAGATCCCATTTCTCAACACAATAATAGCCACAATAATAACATGCACAGCCACTTAATATTTTCTACGCACACCATCAAAAAACACAAACAAAACAAAGCAAAGCAAGCATCAGATATCAACATGAGCTTCAGGTGGGTAACAAAACTCTATTATGGGAATGAATATGGGAAACTTTAACATCCGTGAGACTCACTCACTGCCACCTTGCCTGGAGGAGCTTATCTTAAAAGCTCTCCGTCAACTGGCATTCATATATTTCTTGCGTGCTTATCACAGACAGGACTCACAATACCTGTCGTATCCCAGCACAGGACTGATTACCTGTCTGGAGGGGTATCACAACTGCCGGCAGGACTATAACCTCGGCAAACCTGTGCTTCAACCACAGGAACCCCTTTAACCCTTTATCATATATTATCAACACCTATTACCAGACTAAATTTAGGTTCAGATTCACAGAAGGAAAGCATGGTAAAAGCACTCATACTTACTCACTGCGAATCCCACAAACTGATGCCAAAATTGTTAGGTGTCCCCCCAGGGGGGTAAGTGTCAGGTCAGGCCGAAGCCACAGGGCCAGTGTACCACCTGAGGCATATGTAGATTATCTGATAAGGGCCCCTTAGAATGACTCAGACCACGCAGCATTATGATCGAAAGCCAATTCTGTTTATTGCACAGTGCAAGCCTTTCTTATAACAGCATACAGGGTTAAGGGGATGACACGTTAGGACCGCGTCATCTTACACAGTTATACAGAGCAAAATACAAGGTAAAGCTGGAACATGAGTTTCTCATAACAATAATTACATAGTCATAATAGGCTAACATCTGCGGAGACAGCAAGGTTTCTGAACCATCTTATTCTGGGCTTAGGGCCAGGGTACGTTGACAAGGCCGAACAGCTAAGGAAACTATCATAACATGCACATAGTTCTCACTACATAATAACCCAGTATAATAAAAGTCTAATCATTACAAAATGGATGCTAATCATCACAAGATGGCTGCGAGGAACAAGATGGCTGCCATCAGGTTCATATTACCCCTAACACCTTCCATTAACAAACTGGGGAGGTTCACTAAATAAATAACCTATCATCCCTGTTACCCTTACTATTTGTCTGTGAGCATTTTAACTAACAATCTAATTAACTAGTACAATATCTAATCAGAATATAAGATTCACACTCCCCCCTGTGTCTTATCTAATTACTTGAAAGTAGTTACATAATAATAATGGCTCTCTACTAAGATTTAGCCTTGTCTATGAAGCAGTATAATAACAGAAAACTCCAGAGTTGCCTTAATGTAACTTTCATTGTGACCTAGTTGTACATCACTTGATCTAACTGATATACTCAAAACCTTCTATATCGATTTTTATGCCACACATTTAGCTTTCAGTAACCTTTTCCTACCTAATATTTTGTAACTTATTAATACCATTTACTCTGGAAACCTTTATATATCCCTTGTGCATTCACACCGCCAATATTGTGTCTAAGAGGCCCATTTATCAAGCTCTGAATGGAGCTTGACGGCCCATGTTTCTGACGCAAGTTATGGAGCAGCGATGTCTGTTGGACCTGATCCGCACTGTCGGTTCAGGTCCGACAGACATTTGATAATTCGCCCTCTAAGGGTGCTATGTGAAATTATAAAAATGTCTTAGCTGACTAATCTAATACCATATTTTAACATTGTTACTTTCATGAACTTAAACCAGGGTCATATGAGGGGAAAAAAATATTAAATACACAATTCCTTATTTCAAGCAATAGCAATAAAAAGGAAGCCATGTCCACGCCTAACTGGCGTTTTTCTCCTTATCTAAAAAGATCTGTGCTTGCTCCGGAGTGTCAAAAACAAAAAAGTAATTGCCTGCTTTAATCCTTAACCTGGCTGTAAAAAGTGAAGAAAAAAATGTCCCTTCTTTTACCAATTGGGAGCATATACTTGAAAACAGTCTCCTTTTTGTCACAGTCTCATATGAGAAGTCCTAAAATAACAGAATCTTTCCTTCTCTATAGGTCAAGTGCTGAACTCTCCTATAGGCTCTTATTAGCTTCATTTTAGCTTGGAAATTCAGATATCTCACAACTACCGGTCTTGGCCTAATAGGCCTCTGTTCTGTTGCATCTTGGACTCTCCCTGTTCTGTGGGCTCTTTCCACTGTGAATTTAACACTTAAGCCTTCCATCTTTAGAAGGGAAGGTAATGTTTCTTCAGCAAATTGAACAAGGTTATCTGTTCTTATTTCTTCGGGCAGGCCTGTAAATTTTGACTGCTTCTGTCCTCTAGCTCTTCTAATTTAGCAGTTATTCTGTGGTTTTGTTTCAGGATTATATCAAATTTAGGATCCATAGCGATTTGCCTGTTCTCACAATCAGATAACGTTTGCTCCAATTTAGTAATCCTGCTGTTCTGATTTTTAATCTCCTCCGATATTGTAAAAAGCTTTAGGTTAATCTCCTCTATTTTGGGGAATATGAGCGCCGAGACCTGGATGGCTATATTATTGGCCTCATTTATTTCTTCTCCTATTTCCTCAATCAATGAGTCCCCAGTTACATTTGTGCCTTTAGGGTTTTTACTATCCCCTGGTTTGACTTTAGGGGACATCTTTTGTGTTTTTATATATTTGTCCATCAGGTCACATTTGGTTACTTTTTGTTTTTACTTCTGTATTTTATTCTCTCTTTAGCAAATATTTATGCTTTCTTCCCTAAGGCTGGGTCTTTAGAGCATGGTGGATCCAGGAATAGGGTATATTCAACCATGTATCTTACAACCTTACCCCAGGATTGTAGCTGTGTTTTATAGTTGTATAAAGATATATAAGTTGTATAAAATAATATACCTTATACCAGGCTAGCAGTAAGTTGTATATCAAGGTTCAATTTTTAACTGATCTAGGTATAGTTTTAAGATTGCATTGAAGAATGGCTATAGATGAATATGGGTATAATACATTTTCTTCAAGTTCTTGCTAGGAAAAATAGTTAGAATTCACAAGCCAGCCTGCAACAAATTTCGCCAAAGAAATTAAGCTGTATAATTCCAGATTGGGAAGTGCCAAACCTATATATTTTCCCAGGAATAATCTTTTCAAAGCAATTCTAGGGCTTTTCCCTTGCCATATAAAATATTATATATATTTTTTTTTTAAGAATTATAGTAATGTTACGAATTACATAAAGAATCCTAGGAAAAACAATCATTTTAAACATGGCAATCCTTCCTGAAATGTTTAGCAGCAAATTATGCCAATAGTGTAAATCTTCTTTGACCTTAGAGAGTATTTTTGTAATGTTTAATGTATACCAAGTACACGGATCTCACAAAATTTTAATACCAAGATAAGTAAATGAATGTGTTGCAACTTTAAATGGTGTAGATAGTATAGCCAGAACATTTCTGATTTTGATGTATTTACTTTATAACCAGAGAAAGAACTAAATATTCCAATCTCTTGTAGAAGTTGCGGGATATTCCTTGAAAGATTAGAGATATAAATTAAAAGATTGTCAACATAGAGGGCAACCTTAATTTCTTTTTTACAAATCTTAATACCTCTGATGATAGTTATGGCTACTGATTCTATTGCTATAATAAATAGGAGAGGTGAAAGCGGACAGCCCTATCTAGTCCCTTGTTTTAGGGTTATGTTCTCTGTCAGTTGACCATTAATTAACAAAGCTGTTTTGGAAGTATTATAAATATTCTTCACAAAATACAAAAAAAAGCCCATGTAAGCCAAGTCTTTTTAAAGAAAAGAAAATTGCCTAGATTTAGAGTTCTGCGTTAGCCATCCAAACCAGCGTTAGGGGGTCCTAACGCTGGTTTTGGCCGCCCGCTGGTATTTAGAGTCAGTCAGGAAAGGGTCTAACGCTCATTTTCCAGCCATGACTTTTCCATACCGCAGATCCCCTTACGTCAATTGTGTATCCTATCTTTTCAATGGGATCTTTCTAACGCCGGTATTTAGAGTCTTGGCTGAAGTGAGCGTTAGAGCTCTAACGACAAAACTCCAGCCGCAGAAAAAAAGTCAGGAGTTAAGAGCTTTCTGGGCTAGTTCATAAAGCTCTTAACTACTGTGCTCTAAAGTACACTAACACCCATAAACTACCTATGTACCCCTAAACCGAGGTCCCCCCACATCGCCGCCACTATAATTACATTTTTTAACCCCTAATCTGCCGACTGTACACTGCCACAACCTACATTATCCCTATGTACCCCTAATCTGCTGCCCCTAACATCACCGACACCTACATAATATTTATTAACCCCTAATCTGCTCCTCCCAACGTCGCCGCTACCTAACTACACTTATTAACCCCTAATCTGCCAACCGGACCTCGCCGCTACTCTAATAAAATGTATTAACCCCCTAAACCGGCTCAAATAAAATGTATTAACCCCTAAAGCTAAGTCTAACCCTAACACTAACACCCCCCTAAGTTAAATATAATTTAAATCTAACAAAATAAAATAAATCTTATTAAATAAATTATTCCTATTTAAAGCTAAATACTTACCTGTAAAATAAACCCTAATATAGCTACAATATAAATAATAATTACATTGTAGCTATTTTAGGATTAATATTTATTTTACAGGCAACTTTGTATTTATTTTAACCAGATACAATAGCTATTAAATAGTTAATAACTATTTAATAGCTACCTAGTTAAAATAATTACAAAATTACCAGTAAAATAAATCCTAACCTAAGTTACAATTAAACCTAAAACTACACTATCAATAAATTAATTAAATAAACTACCTACAATTAGCTACACTTAAATCAACTAAACTAAATTACAAAAAAAAATACTAAATTACAAAAAATAAAAAAAGATTACAAGAATTTTAAACTAATTACACCTACTCTAAGCCCCCTAAAAAAATAACAAAACCCCCAAAATAAAAAAAATGCCCTACCCTATTCTAAAATAAAAAGTTTACAGCTCTTTTACCTTACCAGCCCTTAAAAGGGCCTTTTGCGGGGCATGCCCCAAAGAAAACAGCTCTTTTGCCTGTAAAAAAACATACAATACCTCCCCCCCCAACATTACAACCCACCACCCACATACCCCTAATCTAACCCAAACCCCCCTTAAAAAACCTAACACTAAGCCCCTGAAGATCTCCCTACCTTATCTTCACCACGCCGGGTATCACCGATCCGTCCAGAAGAGGCTCTGAAGTCTTCATCCAATCCGTCAAGAAGAGGTCCAGAAGAGGGTCCAAAGTCTTCATCCTATCTGTCAAGAAGAGGACATCCGGACCGGTAAACATCTTCATCCAAGCGGCATCTTCTATCTTCATCCATCCGACGACGAGCGGCTCCATCTTCAAGACCTCCGGCGCGGAACATCCTCTTCTCCCGACGACTAGACGAAGAATAAAGGTTCCTTTAAGGGACGTCATCCAAGATGGCGTCCCTCGAATTCCGATTGGCTGATAGGATTCTATCAGCCAATCGGAATTAAGGTAGGAAAAATCTGATTGGCTGATTGAATCAGCCAATCAGATGCAAGTTCAATCGGATTGGCTGATCCGATCAGCCAATCAGATTGAGCTCGCATTCTATTGGCTGATTTATTTAATAAGATTTATTTTATTTCGTTAGATTTAAATTATATTTAACTTAGGGGGGTGTTAGGGTTAGACTTAGCTTTAGGGGTTAATACATTTATTAGAGTAGCGGCGAGGTCTGGTCGGCAGATTAGGGGTTAATACTTGAAGTTAGGTGTCAGCGATGTTAGGGAGGGCAGATTAGGGGTTAATACCATTTATTATAGGGTTTTTGAGGCGGGAGTGAAGCGGTTTAGGGGTTAATACATTTATTATAGTGGCGGCGAGGTCCGGTCGGCAGATTAGGGGTTAATAAGTGTAGGTAGGTAGCGGCGACGTTGGGGGGGGGCAGATTAGGGGTTAATAAATATAATATAGGTGTCGGCGATGTTAGGGGCAGCAGATTAGGGGTACATAGCTATAATGTAGGTTGCGGCGGTGTCCGGATCGGCAGATTAGGGGTTAAAAGTGTAATGCAGGGGTCAGCGATAGCGGGGGCAGCAGATTAGGGGTTAATAAGTGTAAGATTAGCGGTGTTTAGACTCGGGGTTCATGTTAGGGTGTTAGGTGTAGACTTAGAGAGTGTTTCCCCATAGGAAACAATGGGGCTGCGTTAGGAGCTGAACGCTGCTTTTTTGCAGGTGTTAGGTTTTTTTTCAGCTCAAACTGCCCCATTGTTTCCTAGGGGGGAATCGTGCACGAGCACGTTTTTGAAGCTGGCCGCGTCCGTAAGCAACGCTGGTATTGAGGGTTGAAGTGGCGGTAAATATGCCTGCACGCTCCCTTTTTGGAGCCTAACGCAGCCCTTCAGAGAACTAAATAAATACCAGCGTTGTTTAAAAGGTGCGGGGGAAAAAAAAAAAGGGGAGCTAACGCACCCCTTCTAACGCATAACTCTAAATCTAGGCGTTTGTGTTTGTGTTGCACCGAGTCAAACGCCTTCTCCGAATCCAGTGAAACAACAGCTATGTCATCATACATTTTAAAAGATACAGTAGACATAGCTTCTTTTGAGAGACAATAAACTATTGTAAGAAATAATTCTCTGATCTTAGCAGAAGCATTTCTGCCTTTAAGAATACCAACCTGATAAGAATGAATTATTTGGTTTAAAGGGCTCTGCAATCTGTTGGCACAAATAGTAGTTAAGATTTTGTAGTCAGAATTTAATAAAGCTATTGGCCTGTTGAAACCCATTTCAAGAGGATTTTTATCTTTCTTTAAGATAAGAGTAGTCCAGGATGCAGAGAAGGCGTCTGAACATGGTTATTTGTTTATAAAGTAATAGTTAAAAAGGTTTTTAAGATATGGAATAATGTTAGGTTTCAACATTTTATAGAATTCATTGAGAAGTAAATCTGGACCCTGGATCTAAATTAGGCTCTTTATATGAGTACAATTCAGAATAGTAGGAAGAGAAAGATGATAAGATCTCTTTAGAATCTTTATAAATATTACCATTTGATTGAATCACTTCAATGCCTTGAGAACTAGAGGAGTTTTTAATTATCCTAGACAAAAGTTTGCCCATCTTATTCCCAAATCAGTAGTATTTAGTCTGCATTTTTAATTCAGTCAACGTTGTAGAATGGAGGAGTAAGGTATCTCAATCTTTTTTATCATTGAGATATTTAACCCAATTTTCTTTGGAGGAATTTAAGAGATAAGCATTATATGTGTTAACTAACGGCTAGATTACGAGTTTTGCGTTATGAGCGGTGCGGTGTTAACTTGCATGTTATTGTCACCGCTCACTTTCCTAGAGCGCTGGTATTACAGGTTTATAAAAACCCGGCGTTAACAGGCAAGAAGTGAGCGTAGAGCAAAATTGAGCTCCATACCGCACTCCAATACCAGCGCTACTGAAAACTGCGGCAAGCTGGTTTTACGTGCTTGTGCACGATTTGCCCATAGACATCAATAGGGAGAGCCGGCTGAAAAAAAGTCTAACACCTGCAAAAAAGCAGCGTAAAGCTCCGTAACGCAGCCCCATTGATTCCTATGGGGAAACAAAATTTATGTTTACACCTAACACCCTAACATGAACCCCGAGTCTAAACACCCCTAATCTGCCACCCCCGACATCGCCTACACCTACATTATTCTTATTAACCCCCAATCTGCCGCTCCGGACATCGCTGCCACTATAATAAACATATTAACCCCTAAACCGCCGCACTCCCGCATAGCAAACACTAGTTAAATATTATTAACCCCTAATCTGCCACCCCTAACATCAGCACCACCTACCTACATTTATTAACCCCTAATCTGCTGTCCCCAACGTCACCGCCACTATACTAAATTTATTATTATTATTATTATCGGTGATTTGTAGAGCGCCAACAGATTCCGCAGCGCTATAAACAAAGGGGGAGTACAACAAAACAATTATATGGTAGAGGGCCCTGCCAAGAGTTGCACTGTTGTAGTCAGCTCTTAAGAAGGTGATCTACAAACAACTGGACTTTTAGGCTTACATGCTAAGAGGGTTCAGGGGATTGCAGTGGAGGAGAGGAACTGGTATTAGGAAAGGTTAGCGTAGGTTGTATGCGTCCCTGAACAGTAGAGTCTTTAGGGAGCACTTGAAACTTTTAAAACTAGAAGAGAGTCTTATGGAGCGAGGCAGAGAGTTCCACAAGATGGGAGCCAGTCTGGAGAAGTCCTGTAAACGGGAGTGTGATGAGGTGACAAGAGAGGAGGAGAGTAGGAGGTCATGAGCAGAGCGAAGGGGACGGGAGGGAGAGTATCTGGAGACAAGGTCTGAGATGTAGGGGGGAGCAGTGCAGTTGAGGGCTTTGTATGTCAGAGTGAGGGTTTTGTGTTTGATCCTAGAGGCAAGAGGAAGCCAGTAAAGGGATTGGCAGAGAGGCGCAGCAGATGAAGAGCGACGTGTAAGGAAGATGAGTCTGGCAGAGGCATTCATTATGGATTGTAAAGGAGCTAGGCGGCAGGTGGGGAGACCAGAGAGGACAGAGTTGCAGTAATCAAGGCGGGAAAGAATGAGAGAGTGGATTAAAATCTTAGTTGTGTCTTGTGTAAGGAAGTGTCTAATTTTAGAGATGTTTTTAAGGTGAAAGCGGCAGGCTTTAGCCAATGACTGAATGTGAGGAGTGAAGGAAAGATCTGAGTCGAATGTGACCCCGAGACATCGGGCGTGCGGGGTAGGGGTAATGATGGAGTTGTCGACAGTTATAGAGATATTGGGGGTGGAGATTTTGGAAGAAGGGGGGAAAATGAGGAGCTCAGTTTTGGAGAGATTTAGCTTGAGGTAGTGAGAGGACATCCAGGAAGAGATGTGAGAAAGACAGTTAGAGACACGGGTTAGCAAGGAAGGAGATAGTTCTGGTGCAGAGAAGTAGATGTGGGTGTCATCAGCATACAAATGATATTGGAAACCGTGGGACTTAATTAGGGAACCTAGTGATGACGTATAGATTGAGAAGGGGACCGAGGACAGAGCCTTGCGGTACTCCGACAGAAAGTGGTGATGGGGCAGAGGAGGCCCCAGAGAAGGCTACACTGAAGGTACGGTTTGACAGATAGGAAGAGAGCCACGAAAGGGCTGTGTCACAGATGCCGAAGGATTGGAGGGTTTGGAGCAGAAGAGGGTGGTCGACAGTGTCAAAGGCTGCGGACAGATCAAGGAAGATAAGCAG
This sequence comes from Bombina bombina, assembly GCF_027579735.1. Lineage (NCBI taxonomy): Eukaryota > Metazoa > Chordata > Amphibia > Anura > Bombinatoridae > Bombina > Bombina bombina. Next base: position 368,143,469 of record NC_069502.1, read on the forward strand.
AGAGAAGTGGCCTTTTGATTTAGCTGTAAGTAGGTTGTTGGTGACCTTAACAATAGCTGTCTCTGTGGAGTGATAGGGATGAAATCCAGATTGCAGCGGGTCAAGAAGGGATTTTAACATAAGGAAGTGGGATAGGCATGCATATACTAGTTTTTCGAGAAGCTTTGAAGCAAGAGGGAGGAGGGAAATTGGGCGGTAGTTGGATGGGGAGGTAGGATCAAGGGAAGGTTTTTTGAGGATAGGTGTGACCAGCGCATGTTTCATTGATGAGGGAAATGTACCAGTGCTGAGGGAGAGGTTGAAAATGTGTGTTAGTATAGGGGTAAGGGTAGCAGAGAGAGAGGGGAGTAGCTGTGAGGGGATAGGGTCAAGGGGACAGGTAGTGAGGTGAGAGCGCAGTATAAGTGCTGAAACTTCATCCTCAGTAACAGGGGAGAATGAACTAAGTTTCAGGTTATGAGGGTTGTGGTTGGGTGAGAGTATTTGAGGGGGGGAGAGAATGGAATTGTGTTGAGAGCTGATTTCATGTCTGATGGAGTCGATTTTGTTAATGAAGTGACTGGCAAAGTCTTGGGCTGACAGAGAAATTGTATTAGGAAGTGGGGGAGGGCGGAGGAGAGTATTGAAAGTGGAGAACAGACGTTTTGGGTTTGAAGAAAGATTAGAGATAAGGGTAGAGAAGTAGTGTTGCTTGTGGAGATTAAGGGCAGAGTAGTAGGAGTTCAAGATGAATTTGTAATGTAGAAAATCAGCAGAACTCCGTGATTTTCTCCAGTGCCGTTCAGCAGTACGGGAACATCTGCGAAGGTACCGTGTCAGAGGAGTATGCCAGGGCTGGGGATGAGTGTGTGATTTCCTAGCAGTGGTAAGAGGGGCGAGATTGTCAAGGACGGATATAAGGGTGGAATTATAGTGGCAGATAGATTGTTCAGGGCAGGAAAAGGTGAAGAAGGATGAGAGGAGCGGTTGAAGGGAATTAGCAAGTTGTTGCTGATCTAAAGACCTAATGCTTCTGTGAAGTTTGGTGTGAGGAGTAGAAGGTGGGAGAGTTATAGGAAGGGATGAAATGTTGCAGGTAAGGAGATGGTGGTCAGACAGAGGAAAAGGGGAGTTTGAGAAGTTTGAGAGAGTGCATCGATAGCTAAAGATCAGGTCAAGGGAGTGACCGTCTTTGTGAGTGGGAGAATCAGTCCATTGTGACAGACCGAAGGAGGAAGTGAGTTGCAGAAGTTGTTTAGCAGATGAGGCAGTGGGATTGTTAAGGGGGATGTTGAAGTCGCCAAGAATGAGGGCAGGGGTGTCAGAGGAAAGGAAGTAGGGTAGCCAGGCAGCCAAGTGATCTAGAAATTGAGTTGCGGAGCCAGGGGGTCGGTATATGACTGCAACACGTACAGAGAGAGGGGAGAATAAGCGAATCATGTGGGTTTCGAATGAGGGAAAAGTGAGGGAAGAGATAGGGTGTATTTGTTGAAAGGTGCAACGAGAGGAAAGTAAAATACCTACACCACCTCCTTGTCTATTACCAGACCTAGGAGTGTGGCTGAAGTGGAGACCCCCATGAGACAGAGCAGCAGTGGATGCTGTGTCTAGGGGAGAGAGCCAGGTTTCTGTTAGGGCCAGAAGGTTGAGGGAGCGGGAGATGAAGAGGTCATGTATAGAAGTGAGTTTGTTGCAAACAGAGCGAGAGTTCCAGAGTGCACAGGTAGTGGCTTTAGATGCAAGAGGAATGTGAGAAAGGTGTGCAGAGTTTTGTTTTCTGAGTCTATGGGATGGTACACATGGATGTGCATGGCTTGTCAGTGGTTGGGGACCGGGATTAGGGGAGATGTCACCAGCAGTAAGTAGAAGCAAGAGGGAGAGTGACATGAGATGAGATACAGATTTGCAGTAGTGAGACTGCTTTTGAGATGGGCTGGAGGGGGTAGAGAGAGTGTTTAGGAATAGGTAGAGTTCATGAGTAGAAAAGTAAGGTGAGTTTAGGAGAGATGGGCTAATGAACAGTGCAGGTGGAGAGGGAGAATGAGTAATTGAATAGTGTAGTTTGTTATAGAGACAAAGGGTAGCAAAAAGGAATATGAATATATTGAGCATTTTTACAGAATTGGGAACCAGTTAAAAACATAAGACACAGAATTACTGTAACAATTGCATAAGGGAACAAAGGTATATGAAACATAATATAATAAAAGTACTGTGTATTCTATGGGGTTAAGGGAATGGAAGGATTTGCTGATCAGTGTTTGCACCTGTCATTTCAGGAGAGTTAAAGTTGTGTGGGAGACTATCTATAAATGAGGAAGTGAGCTTGGGGTGGGAGGGAAGCTGTTTCCCAGAAGGCTACCTGTAGAAGTTATGTGTCAATTGCAGGAGTTAAGTGAGAAGGTCTGATTTTTTCTGTGTTCTTAGACTGTGTAAAGGGAGAGAGATAAAGTGGTTAATGATGGTCCAGAGAAAGTGTGTTAAAATGAGTGGGAGGGTACATTTATGGACATTTTAAGCTAAGGGTCAGTCATGCAGAAACCAAAAAACACATCAAAAAACAAAATATTACAGAGATAAGGCAGACATATAAGGGTAAAATAAAACCATTAAGACAAATAGACAGATAAATGTACAACAGCTGCTTAAACTATGCAAATTATGACTAGCACAGCCTGTAATATATACATTTAAAGTAAAAACAAAACAAAAGGAATTATCACTAAATATACAAACACATACAATAAACAACTTAGCAGGTAAAATATAAAGAAGATGTTTCCCAGAAGGCTACCTGTAGAAAGTTATGTGTCAATTGCAGGAGTTAAGTGAGAAGGTCTGATTTTTTCTGTGTTCTTAGACTGTAGAAAGTTATGTGTCAATTGCAGGAGTTAAGTGAGAAGGTCTGATTTTTTCTGTGTTCTTAGACTGTAGAAAGTTATGTGTCAATTGCAGGAGTTAAGTGAGAAGGTCTGATTTTTTCTGTGTTCTTAGACTGTAGAAAGTTATGTGTCAATTGCAGGAGTTAAGTGAGAAGGTCTGAATTTTTTTGGGTTCTTAGACTGTAGAAAGATATGTGTCAATTGCAGGAGTTAAGTGAGAAGGTCTGATTTTTTTCTGTGTTCTTAGACTGTAGAAAGTTATGTGTCAATTGCAGGAGTTAAGTGAGAAGGTCTGATTTTTTTCTGTGTTCTTAGACTGTAGAAAGTTATGTGTCAATTGCAGGAGTTAAGTGAGAAGGTCTGATTTTTTCTGTTTTCTTAGACTGTAGAAAGTTATGTGTCAATTGCAGGAGTTAAGTGAGAAGGTGTGATTTTTTTCTGTGTTCTTAGACTGTAGAAAGTTATGTGTCAATTGCAGGAGTTAAGTAAGAAGGTCTGATTTTTTCTGTGTTCTTAGACTGTAGAAAGTTATGTGTCAATTGCAGGAGTTAAGTGAGAAGGTCTGATTTTTTCTGTGTTCTTAGACTGTAGAAAGTTATGTGTCGATTGCAGGAGTTAAGTGAGAAGGTCTGATTTTTTCTGTGTTCTTAGACTGTAGAAAGTTATGTGTCAATTGCAGGAGTTAAGTGAGAAGGTCTGATTTTTTCTGTTTTCTTAGACTGTAGAAAGTTATGTGTCAATTGCAGGAGTTAAGTGAGAAGGTGTGATTTTTTTTCTGTGTTCTTAGACTGTAGAAAGTTATGTGTCAATTGCAGGAGTTAAGTAAGAAGGTCTGATTTTTTCTGTGTTCTTAGACTGTAGAAAGTTATGTGTCAATTGCAGGAGTTAAGTGAGAAGGTCTGATTTTTTCTGTGTTCTTAGACTGTAGAAAGTTATGTGTCGATTGCAGGAGTTAAGTGAGAAGGTCTGATTTTTTCTGTGTTCTTAGACTGTAGAAAGTTATGTGTCAATTGCAGGAGTTAAGTGAGAAGGTCTGATTTTTTCTGTGTTCTTAGACTGTAGAAAGTTATGTGTCAATTGCAGGAGTTAAGTGAGAAGGTCTGATTTTTTCTGTGTTCTTAGACTGTAGAAAGTTATGTGTCAATTGCAGGAGTTAAGTGAGAAGGTCTGATTTTTTCTGTGTTCTTAGACTGTAGAAAGTTATGTGTCAATTGCAGGAGTTAAGTGAGAAGGTCTGATTTTTTCTGTGTTCTTAGACTGTAGAAAGTTATGTGTCAATTGCAGGAGTTAAGTGAGAAGGTCTGATTTTTTCTGTGTTCTTAGACTGTAGAAAGTTATGTGTCAATTGCAGGAGTTAAGTGAGAAGGTCTGATTTTTTCTGTGTTCTTAGACTGTAGAAAGTTATGTGTCAATTGCAGGAGTTAAGTGAGAAGGTCTGATTTTTTCTGTGTTCTTAGACTGTAGAAAGTTATGTGTCAATTGCAGGAGTTAAGTGAGAAGGTCTGATTTTTTCTGTGTTCTTAGACTGTAGAAAGTTATGTGTCAATTGCAGGAGTTAAGTGAGAAGGTCTGATTTTTTCTGTGTTCTTAGACTGTAGAAAGTTATGTGTCAATTGCAGGAGTTAAGTGAGAAGGTCTGATTTTTTCTGTGTTCTTAGACTGTAGAAAGTTATGTGTCAATTGCAGGAGTTAAGTGAGAAGGTCTGATTTTTTCTGTGTTCTTAGACTGTAGAAAGTTATGTGTCAATTGCAGGAGTTAAGTGAGAAGGTCTGATTTTTTTCTGTGTTCTTAGACTGTAGAAAGTTATGTGTCAATTGCAGGAGTTAAGTGAGAAGGTCTGATTTTTTCTGTGTTCTTAGACTGTGTAAAGGGAGACTGTGTAAACCCCCTAAACCTATGTCTAACCCTAACCCTAACACCCCCTAACAAATATAATTAAAATAAATCTAAATAAAAATTACTATCATTACCTAAATAATTCCTATTTAAAACTAAATACCTGTAAAATAAACCCTAAGATAGCTACAATATAACTAATATTAACATTGTAGCTATTTTAGGGTTTATTTTTATTTTAAAGGAAAGTTTGTATTTATTTTAACTAGGTAGAATAGTTACTAAATAGTTATTAACTATTTACTAACTACCTAGCTAAAATAAATACAAATTTACCTGTAAAATAAAACCTAACCTGTCTTACACTAACACCTATACTTACACTACAATTAAATAAATTACCTAAATTAAATAAAATTACCTAAATTACAAAAATGAAAACACTAAATTACACAAAATAAAAAAAGACATTTTCAAATATTTAAACTAATTACACCTAATCAAATAGCCCTATCAAAATAAAAAAGCCCCCCCCCCCCCCAAAATAAAAAAACCCCTAGCCTAAACTTAACTACCAATAGCCCTTAAAATGGCCTTTTGCGGGGCATTGCCCCAAAGAAATCAGCTCTTTTACCTGTAAAAAAAATACAAACAACCCCCCAACAGTAAAACCCATTGGTAGTTAAGTTTAGGCTAGGGGTTTTTTTTATTTTGAGGGGGCTTTTTTTATTTTGATAGGGCTATTCGATTAGGTGTAATTAGTTTAAATATCTGATGTCTTTTTTTATTTTGTTTAATTTAGTGGTTTTTTTTGTAATTTAGGTTATTTTAGGTAAATGTATTTAATTGAAGTGTAAGACAGGTTAGGTTTTATTTTACAGGTAAATCTGATTTATTTTAGCTAGGTAGTTAGTAAATAGTTAATAACTATTTAGTAACTATTCTACCTAGTTAAAATAAATACAAACTTGCCTGTAAAATAAAAATAAACCCTAAGCTAGCTACAATGTAAATATTAGTTATATTGTAGCTAGCTTAGGGTTTATTTTACAGGTAAGTATTTAGTTTTAAATAGGAATTATTTAGGTAATGATAGTAATTTGTATTTAGATTTATTTTAATTATATTTAAGTTAGGGGGTGTTAGGGTTAGGGTTAGACTTAGGTTTAGGGGTTAATAAATTTAGTATAGTGGCGGCAACGTTGGGGTGGCAGATTAGGGGTTAATAACTGTAATGTAGGTTGCAGCAATGTTAGGGACAGCAGATTAGGGGTTAATAATATTTAACTAGTGTTTGCAAGGCAGGAGTGCGGCGGTTTAGGGGTTAATATGTTTATTATAGTGGCGGCGATGTCAGGAGTGGCAGATTAGGGGTTAAAGGGATACTGAACCCAATTTTTTTCTTTTGTGATTCAGATAGAGCATGCAATCTTAAGCAACTTTCTAATTTACTCCTATTATCAAATGTTCTTCATTCTCTTAGTATGTTTATTTGAAAAGCAAGAATGTAAGTTTAGATGCCGGCCCATTTTTGGTGAACAACCTGGGTTGTCCTTGCTGATTGGACAGCACCAATAAACAAGTGCTGTCCATGGTACTAAACCAAACATTTGCTGGCTCCTTAGCATAGATGCCTTCTTTTCAAATAAAGATAGCAAGAGAACGAAGAAAAATTGATAATAGAAGTTAATTAGAAAGTTGACTAAAATTGCATGCTCTATCTGAATCATAAAAGAAAAAAATTGGGTTCAGTGTCCCTTTAATAATTTTATTTTAGTGTTTGCGATGTGGGAGGTCCTCGGTTAAGGGATTAATAGGTAGTTTATGGGTGTTAGTGTACTTTTTAACACTTTAGTTATGAGTTTTATGCTACCGCTTTGTAGCGTAAAACTTATAACTACTGACTTTAGATTGCGTTACGAATCTTGCGGGATAGGCTGTACCGCTCACTTTTTGGCCTCCCAGAAAAAGCTTGTAATATTGGCGCTATGAAAGTCCCATTGAAAAAAGACTTTACGCAAATTGCTTAAGCACTGCACCACTGTGTATGATGATTGATGATCTATCTTCTACACTCAAATCAATTATATATTAAAGTGAATGTAAATTTTTATGCTAAAGTGCCCGGTTTTTAAAACTTCGATTAAAAACAGGGGCACTTTAATTCATCAAAATTTACATTTCACTCCTGTTGTGAAAAAAAACTTACCTTTTAATCTTCACAGCAGCTCCAGCTTCCTCCGGTCTCACAAGCCATTTCTGATGTCAGAAATGATTGATAGGTCATCCTCCAATCACAGCTCCCCCCCCCCCCGGGGAATCAGTGTCTGATTCAACGCTGTGATTGGAGGAAGCCGGATGCCTCAATTTAGACCCAGGAAGAGGCTTTGAAACGGGTGGAGGAAGCTGGAGCTGCTGTGAAGATTAAAAGGTTAGTTTTTTTTCACAACAGGAGTGAAATGTAAATTTTGATGAATTAAAGTGCCTCTGTTTTTAATCGAAGTTTTAAAAACCGGGCACTTTAGCATCAAAATTTACATTCACTTTAAATCCTATTATATAAAAGGTCAAGTGTGTTTGTCCGAAGCTGTCATGCGCAGTAGAGACAGCACACACCTGGCCTTTGCGATCCCTACCTGATCTGTGGCAGTGGTGGGCGTGACCGGATGTGAAGGCCCGTGAAGGGGACGCGGCCGGGCGCGGTCGCTCGCAAGATAAAGGGGAGAGAAAAAAAGAGAGAAAAAGAGAGAGAAAGAGAGAGAGAGAACCGCTGTACTGCAATAAATGGCCCGTGTGAACGGGCTTTAGGACTAGTATATAATAATTATCATCTAAGTATCTATCTATCTATATATCATCATCTATCTAGTATTTATTTATATTATTAACAATATATTATTTACAATTCAAACACCCTACAAGCAACTTACTGAACATATATAATTCAAATATGTTTTAAAATTGACCCAGACAGGGAATGTAATCAATGCTATGCGTCACAGAAGTTAATAATAATAAAAAAGGCACTTTAAAGTTTTTGTACACTACTCACTTTATTGCTCACAATTTTGAGTGCATGTCCCACCGCCACACCACCACTTGACCACCGCCACACCACTCCCAGATGAAGGCCTGTTGCTCCCACACACTCTGCAATCTCTGCAATAATGGCCATTTCGGGAGCATTCTCAGGTTTGCCCATGGCCACACACTGGTCCGCCTCTCATCCTTCCTCTCCACCTCCGTTTTCATGACGGAGAGATTATTTTTTTTAAATTGCGTACTCTTGCGGTTTTAAATAGCATATGCGATTAATCGTGCAGCCCTAGTATAAATGTATATACATGTTTTTACATGTGTATATATGTATGTATATACATACTGTATATGCACCTATTAACACATTAATATACATATATACACTTATATATATCCACACATACACATATTTATATTTTATATGCACTCACAGGATTTTTAAAGTTAAAACTTTACCTTTATTGCAAAGACATTTCGGTGCCTAACTGGCACCTTTATCAAATTAATTTAGTCCATAAGCAGGAAGATACCAACTTGATATCCAAAGTCTGTTCTAAAAAATATCCAAAATGTATACCCTTACTAGTATCCTAATTCCAATGTCCAACAGACGCTGACTTCAGCTTTTAGCGAGTGGTCATATAGGGCAGGCCTCTTCCGGGTACTGTGTATGCTCCGATTGGATTATGCATTAGTCACTTGATTGGACATAGCCATCCCTTGTTCTCGCTGAAGTAAAGGAAACAATAGCACATGGCTAATTTCATATGAACGCCACATCAAAAATACAACTTTGTGAAGTCTGAGTGTAACAATTTAAAGGGTGCATCTTCTTGTAAAAGGTTGTTAAAAGTTTAAACTCATCTATACACTGTATCAATCATGCATTCATACTTCATAGATACTGTTGGTCTCATCATAAATTATAATGTGTGGCATGAGCTAAATTATGAACTTATTTCTTCAGGTCTTCTGATGACAAAAGGAGTGTTGCAGCATGTATCAATAGCTAATCTCTATTTTATGACATGCCTAGACACTATGTCACAACCACTGCAGATTTGTTATATGCCTGTGTGCAAGGCCCTATCATGAGTGAGGCCTTAGACGATCGCCTATTTGACCTAATGGTAGAGCCGCCTCTTCCTAAGTGCACTGGAGAGCCACGGTAACCTGCTACTCTTCTTCACAGAGTCCCGTCTGCGCTAATAGGAGGTGTAGCGCAGTGGCTCACAGGACCTGCACTTAAGGACCTTCTTGAGTGTTTCATCAATGAATGTGCATTCATAACAAAATGAATGCACATCTCTACTGTTTATAGCTTTGTCTGAGTCAGTGTCCATGTTGAAATGAACAATTAAATGTGCTTAATACTCATTAGTTTTTGCACATATATTATCAAAAGGACCACGTGATATTTAATCAGAAATAATTCAAATGAACTAAAATTCTCTCACACACAGGGCACTAGCTATTTTTATACTACTATTTAATTATCATCATGACATGCAGTGACCCATAAATAAAACACGTGTGTACCTGGCCCTGACCATGCAAACCCTGTACTGGCACAACTATGTCACTGATCCTAGGCATGATTCTCTCAGTGGGGAAGCCTTGAGGTGAGCAGTCTGGGAACATCACTCCATCATGTAATGACACCATGTGACCTCTTATTCAGACCGTCCATGCTGATAATACACTGTGGAAGGGTCAAGAGGGTGACATTATCTCCTGGCTAGCTCCCAGTTTACATCTCCTGAGTGTGACCCAAGATTCCGTGATGTTTTACCAGGATGCCCCTGGTAGGAATCTGTGACACTGGTTCCCCTGCTCTCCCAGCATTTAGTTGATGTATAATACAACACAAATTTCCACCACATGCAACTTATTTAGAGTAGGCTGCAACTAGTATTTTTCATTTTTTTACTGAAAATTACTTTTTTAAACACTCTAAATTCATTTATTTTCAAACTGTTAAAATCCAAACGGTTTATTTTAATATAACCTCTTAAGTTTATAGAAAAAAACATTAGTTGTTGCTCTAAAGGGACACTAAATCCACATTTTTTAATTCATGATTCAGATAGAGCATGCAATTTTAAGCAACTTTCTAATTTACTCCTATTATCAATTTTTCTTCATGCTCTTGCTATCGTTATTTGAAAAGCAAGAATGTAAGCTTAGAAGCCGGCCCATTTTTGGTTCAGCACCTGGGTTGTGCTTGCTGATTGTGGTGGCTAAATGTTCAACATTAAAATATATCTATACATAACTGCACTTTCAAAGTCTGCACACTCCAAAATGCATTTAAACTTTTAAATTGTATCTTAGAGTCCTGTTAGTCAAACTACAACACTCTACAGGTTTCTATATATTTGAAAGGGCAATCTCCTTGGTGCATTCAGCCGAATGCAGGTTTAGGAATCAGTGAGGGTGCACCACATATGCATTAGTCTTTAGAGGCATCATGTCACATGACATATGGGTCATTTTCAGAAGCAGTGCTGACTTACGAAATAGTTTGCGCATGCGCTCTCCTGATATGTGCTCGCTCCTGCTGGTTCAGCCAATGCCTGCATGCCTGCTATGTGCTTGCTCATACAAACAGTAACACATGCCTGTGTGCCTGCTCTGCACAAGCTAATACTAACAGCAACACAATAATACATGTGCTCATAACCTGTAAGAGGCTTGAGATTTATTACACATGATAACATAGACCAGCCTAAAGGTGCTAACAAGAGTGGGGGATCTCATCTTGGGAGGGGCTATTAGAAAGGTTTTTTTTATATTTTCAGCTAATTTTAAAATTGTGTTAAAAATACTGTATAACGTTTATTCACATTTGCTTAGATTACGAGTTTTGAGCGCTATAGGGAAATTAACAAAAAAGTGGCATTATTTAATCCCCTATAGCGCTACCATTACAAGTTTCTTTTAAAAAAAAAAACGGCTTGTGTGTGCGATATGGTTTTTTTTAGGCTCCATACCGCACACAAAACAAGCGCTGTTTTGACGTGCTTGTGTACGCTTTCCCCATAGACATCAATGGGGAGAGCGGTCAGAAAAAAAGTCTAACACCTGCGATCGTGGAAAGAAAAGCTCCGTAACGCAGCCCCATTGATGTCTATGGGAAAAAAGAAACTAACGTTTAAACCTAACACCCTAACATAAACCCTACATCTAAACACCCCTAATCTGCTGCCCCCGACATCGCAGACGCCTGTCTACAGTTATTAACCCCTAATCTGCGACTCCCGATATCGCCGCCACCCAAATAAAGGTATTAACCCCTAATCTGCCGCTCCCGATATCACTGCCACTATACTAAAGTTATTAACCCCTATTCCGCCGCACCCCAACATGGCTGCCACTATATTAAAGTTATTAACCCCTTTTCTGCCGCTCCCCGACATCGCTGCAACTAAATAAAGTTATTAACTCCTAAACCTCTGGCCTCCCACATCACTACCACTAAATAAACCTATTAACCCCTAAACCGCCAGCCCCCCACATCACAACAACCTAAATTAAAATATTAACCCCTACACCTACGCCTACCAATAAACCTAACCCTAACGTAACCCTAACACCCCCTAACTTTAACATAATTAAAATAGATCTAAATTAAATTTACAATTATTAACTAAATAATACCTATTTAAAACTAAATACATATCTACCTGTAAAATAAAACTTAAGCTAGCTACAATATAATAATAATAACAGGTAAGTTTGTATTTATTTTAACTAGGTAGACTAGTTAGTAAATAGTTAACTATTTAATAACTACCTAGTTAAAATAAATACAAAATTACCTGTGAAATAAAACCTAAGCTACCTTACACTAAAACCTAAAATTACAAAAAATAAAAAAACTACCATTACAAAAAAAAAAACGAAATTATTGCCCTAAATTAAACAGCTCTTTTGCTACAAAAACAAACAAACATCCCCTAACAGTATACAAACCCCCACCCATAATGAGAGCTGCTTAAATCCTATTGGCTAATTTGAACAGCCAATATGATTTTAGCAGCTCTCATTCTATTGGCTGATTAAAAAATTTCAGCCAATAGGAATGCAAGGGACGCCATCTTGAATCGAGTACCTTGCATTGAAGATTCAGTGTACAGTGGCGACCGTATGAAGAGGATGCTCTGCGCCGGATGTCTTCAGGATGGACCTGCTCCGCGCCGCTGGGATCAAGGTAGAAGATGCTGTCTGGATGAAGATTGAAGAGGCCCCCTGGATGAAGACTTCTCGCCACTTGGATGAGGACTTCGCAGCCGGAATGAAGATTGAAGAGGCCACCTGGATGAAGACTTCTCGCCACCTGGATTAGGACTTCTCCGCCGGGATGAAGATCGTTCAAGTGGGACTTCAAAAACTGTAAGTAGATCTTTTAAGATTTTTTTTTAGGGTGGGTTTTATATTTAAATTGTGTTTGTGATGCGGGAGGGATGGCAGTTTAGGGGTTAATAAGTTTATTATAGTGGTGACAATGTCGGGAGCGGCGGAATAGGGGTTAATATTTTTTTTAGTGGCGGCGATGTCGGGAGCGGCAGATTAGGGGTTAATAAATTTAATATAGTATTTGTGATGCAGGAGGTCCTCGGTTTAGGGGTTAAGAGGTAGTTTATGGTTTTTTAGTGTACTTTATAGAAGTTTAGTTATGAGTTTTATGTTACAGATTTGTAGCGTAACACTCATAACTACTGACTTTAGATGGCAGTACGGATCTTGTCGTTTTAGTCTGTAATGTCGTTTTTTTTAGCCAGAAAGCAAAACTCGTAATACCAGCGCTATGGGAATCCCATTAAAAAACGTAATTTTTAAGAGTGCGGTACTGACGTTGCGTTACAGGCTAAACGCTGCTATTTGAGTCATAACTCACAACTCGTAATCTAGCTAATAGTTTTTTTTTCCCACACACTATTTATAGAACAATATATGTAATACTATTCCATGCATAATGTTTTATTGCATTTAATTTTTGCTTGGAGCATAGTTGTACAACGGCACCAATAAACTTTATGGAAAATGTATTCTACTTACCAAAGTTTTATGTAGCGCATACAGCACATCTTATTTCTAGTGACAGAAGACTAGAAAACCATCATCAGATGACTGTGCAGAGCTATTCAGACAGGCACAACAGGCCTTTTGCTTTGTTTCCTGCTACTACACAGTAAATATTCTAATGTACATCACTGGTAAAACAAAGAATGGAAGCCTCACATACAACAGCATAAATTAAGGATGAACCTAGATTATCAAAAAATAAAGAGTGGTAAAATGTCAAATACAAAGAAAGAAAGTTGTTTTGCTTTTGACATCTAGACTAAAGTGCAATTAATTATTATCATTGAGCTTGAGGGGACCCACTTCCACTTCTTACCTACTAGTCCACCCTATGGTAATCCCAGCACCCCCTTCCATCTCTTATGCCTATCAGTGCCCCGCTTACCAATCTCATATACTGTCTTTATCTTCTTCCTCTTTTTTTGTCTATGAAAGGGACACTAAACGCAAAATCAAACTTTCATAATTCAGACAGGGCATACAATTTTATAAAATTTTCAAATTTACTTACATTATAAATGTGCTCAATCTTTGTATATGCACACTTTCTGAGCATGTGCAAGAGTTCATAGTGTATATGAGTCTGTAATTGGCTGATGGCTGTCACATGATACAGTGGGCAGTGAAATAGAAGTTTTATTTGAAATTTCTTAGAAAAAAAATCTACTGATCTTAAATTCAGAATAAGTGCTATTGCATTGTCTTTTTATTATACACTTGTTGAGTATGCAATTCTGCTATAGTTAATGGTTCTCACGTGTATCCACATTTGCCCCTTTCTTTCTCAATTTGTTGACTCCTTAAATATGGCTGCAGAAAGCATGAAATATTGCAAGTGATATTATGTCCCCTTAACATTTCCCATGTTGCCAGATTTTGCAATATAACTTGATTTTGAATGAGGGAGTATGGGTGTTCTGAATTTTTGCCATGTATACTTATTTGAATTAAACCTTTTGAAGGAAATTTCATAACTCACAGTTATGATGTGGTATGAGTGAATTATAGAATATAATTTGCAGGTATTGCATCAGAGCAGTGGATTATTGTATTTGAGACCATAAATTATTAAATTACAAAATAAACAAATGTATTATGTCTGCTCTTCAAAAATCAGAAAACCTGATATTGAACTTCTATTTGGTGCAATTGGTCATGAACCCTGACAGTGCTTTTATATCTTCTACATACTTTATATGGCCAAACGTATGTGGACACATGACCATCACACCTATATGAGCTTGTTGGACATCCCATTCCAAAACCATGGGCAATAATATGAAGTTGACCCTCCTTTGCGCTTAACAGACGTAGCTTTTCTATGAAGATTTTCTACATGATTGTGGAGCTGTTCTGTGGCAATTTGTGTCTATTCAGTCAAAAAGAGCTTTAGTGAGATCAGGCACTGATGTGGATGAGAGGGTCTCGTTTGCAAAAAGCGTACCACTTAATCACAAAAAGTGGGGTTGAGATCAGGGCTTTGTGCAATGGAGTTCTCCATTCCAAACTCATGAAACCACATCTTCATGGTAGCATTAAAATGTAGTGGAACTAAGGGGCCTAGCCCAAACCTTAAAAAAGCAGCCCAGGCCATTATCCCACCTCTAACAAAATTTAAAGTAGACACTATGCATACTGTAGGTATTGTTCTCTTGGCATCTGCCACACCCAGATTCTTCCATCAGATTACCTGCTTGTAAAGAATGATTAATCACTGCATGGAATCCGTTTCCACTGCTCCAGAGTCCTGTGACAGTGTGCTTTACATCACTCAAGGCGACGCTTGGCATTGCACATGTTGATCTGAGGCTTGTATACAGCTGCTTGGCCATAGAAAACCCATTTTATAAAGCTCCTGACTCACAGCTATTGTAATGATGTTGCTTCCAGAAGCAGTTTAGCACTTTGTAATTCATGATTCAACAAATAATAGGCGATTTGTACACAGTACAGCACTTAGCATCCCCACTCTATAAATGAGTGTGGTCACTTTTATGGCTGTTATTGCGTCTAGTAGTTTCTACTTCACAATAAAAGCACTTACAGTTCACTGGGGCAGACATTTCAAAAACTGATTTGTGTCAATGGTGGCATTTTATGACATTGCCATATTTTAAGACACTGAGAACTTTTGACCCATTGTTCTGCCAATATTTTTGGAGTTGCACTATATGCTAAGTTTTCTGCACCTTTTAGTAATAAGTGTGGCTGAAACATGTGAACTCCATATAATTAGTGGTGTCCACATACTTTTGTTCATATAGTGTATGTGACAAGAAAATGTATTAAAGAGATAGTAAAGTCCAAATTAAACTTTTATGATTCAGATAGGGCATGTCATTTTAAACAACTTTCTAATTTACTTTTATCATCAAATTTGCTTTGTTCTGTTGTTATCCTTAGTTGAAAGCTAAACCTAGGTAGGCTCATATACTAATTTCTAAGCCCTTGAAGGCCGCCTCTGCATTTGACAGTTTTTCACAGCTAGAGGGCGTTAGTTCATGTATTTCATATAGATAACACTTTACTCATGCACGTGAAGTTATTTAAGAGTCAGCATTAATTGCCTGAAATGCAAGTCTGTCAAAAGATCTGAGATAAGGAGGCAGTCAGCAGAAGATTAGATACAAGGTAATTACAGAGGTTTTATTAACAGTGTTGGTTATGCAAAACTGGGGAATGGTAAATAAAGAGATTATCTATCTTTTTAAACAATAACATTGTTGGTGTTTACTATCCCTTTAATCTTATCCTTGGGGCAAGTAATGGAAGGTTCTGGGGTTTAGAAGACTATACATATACTATATAAGTGTAATTGGTTGATCATCTTCCTCATGATTTTCTGTAACAGTTTTATGTCTAATCTTACTGTATCCTTTTGGAGTTTAAAATTCGATAGCTCACCTTAGTTGAGAAAAACATGATATAATTTAAAGATATATTCATTTATTGCATTATGTGCAACTTACATACAATAAAACAGACCATATTTTCCACACTTTGAAAAGAAAGAATATTTTTTTCCCAATATGAAAGGCACACATGAAAAGCTTTATGCATTTATTAAAATATACACATTTTGATAAATTGTTTTAGAGAGTAGTTTTGAAATTGACAGATCAACACACAATCATTTCGAAAATAATTCCCTCCATAGTAAATCTGTGCATAAGTTTTTTTCTTTCATTAATTTACACAACAACGCCCCATTGTCTAATGCACCAATGGGATCTTTAAACCACAAGAATAACAAATACAGCATTGTCAGATCAGGACGCATAAATTATACAGCAACAAAATGGCATCTACAGAACACGAGATTCAACCCAGACCAAACTAATGTAGGAAATATTTGCAAGCTGACACTGCCACATAAAAATAGACTTTTCTACAATAATAGTGCCAGAGTTTAGGGCCTTTGACTACAATTGTGCAGAACAAAAAATTTGATTTGTTTTGTTACTGGTTTAGATTTAATTTACAGGCAAAATATTTGTCAATGTCAATGAAACTTTGAGGTAGACTTCCAAAATGAATTTTACATTTTGACTAGTGCAATCCTAATTTTTATTAAAACTTTACACAACCTTTTACAGTTAACATTCTAAAATTCTAAATTAATTCTGAACTATTCAGATAGTTTACATTATATATATATATATATATATATATATATATAGTGTGTATATATATATATATATATATATTTATTTATATATACACACACACATACATATATATATATATATATATATATAATTACACTTGCCCTATTAAATTATAAATGTAATTAACTTGTGTATTTTACTCAGTGTACTATCAATGTCTAGAGTTTCAGAACAGTACGTATATTAGATAAAATGCAATGTTTGGTCTTAGTTTAAATCAGTTTCATACAATATCAAGCTGTTAAAATTAAGCACTTTTACAGCGTTTGTGAAAGAAGCTATATTTTGTTTTCTGGATCTTCATTGAGTTACTGGAAGGAAATCTATAGATTTGTGTTATTTTCAATTACAGAGAACTGTTGGGAAATTAGCAAAGCGTTGACTGCCTCTCCAGCATAAAAAAAACCCTTAAAATCTTGTCTTCATCAGCTACTAAGACATTACTATTTGATCTCATATGTATCATGTCAGCTAACAAATTAAATTAAACATGCAGGAATTGGAAAACAGAGGCTGATTCCAACTAGTCACAAATTTGTTAAACAGCAAACAAAAATGTGAGAGACTCTACCATTTTTCTCTCAAAATTTGGGAGAGCCATAATTCTTTTGTTTTCTACCATCCAGATCCAGAAAACACAAAATTATTACAAATAATATTTTGCCATTGAAGACCACTATAGCGCTATTTTAAGCGACGGGCTAAATACACTTAAGACCGTTGTGAAGAAAATGGAAGCCATTGCTTTAACCTCTTTCACTTAAAGTGGCATTAGAGTCATGGCATCTAAAATAGAAAATTAAATTAAATAACAGGCATGTCGCTGTCCACCAATTAAGCTGTGCGCATTGTCCTTTCCAGCTAGTCAGCATTCTGGCGGCAAATTGTGCATGAACATTCATTTATTATTAGTTTCAAAAATAAACCAAACAGTTTTAATTTAACTTTTTTTTTCATGCAAAAATAAATAAATAAAGGTTTAAATAGTGCTTTTTTATATGCATGATATAATTTTCTTTAGTTTACTGTCCCTTTATTATGTGTACTATAAATATATACCATATATCTGCATAAAGGCTTTATTAATATTAATAGCTTTAGGTGAGTATCATTGGCATCGAACAATCCAATGCTATAATACAAACACACACAAATATTTCAAGACTCAATTAGATATTAAATTCCCACAGTGTTTTTAAATAAAAAATAAACATGCATCTAATACATTTTATGAATAAAATAATGTCAAGCATCTTAAGAAATATAAATAATATTAAAACCACTTCAAAGTGCTGTGTAATGAGAAATGCTAAATGGAAAAATGTTAGTACCTATAATCTTTAAAAGATACAATGATCTAGCAATCTTAACCCTTTTTTTAGACTTAAAAATATTTCTCTTTTACATACATATTTACCTTTTATAGCTGATCTTTGCAAATTAATATCTGTTAATTTTATATTTTTATTAGTAAATTATGGTAAATGTTTATTAGAAAAGCTATGCATCTTAATTCTTGATGATTGGGATCTTTTTACTAGAAGTGTTGAGATTTCTATTCTGTACAAGAAACCTAAATATTTTTTTTATTTTTTCAACTGAGTCTTTTAAAAAAATTGAGACATCTGCCCAAAATCAAATAGGGATTTTGTAGAAGAAGTAACATGTTAAAGTTTCTTTATTGGACAGAAACCTATGCTCTCTGGCCAATTCTGATAATTGTTGGAAGATTTTTGGCTTCTTTTAAAGCAAATTCTAATCCATTAGCATGCTTACTGTTGGAATTATTGAAATAGAGAAACAATTAAAACAGTTATTTCAATGGTTAGAGGTTGCAATAATTGTCACATGTCTTTGTGGAAGTAAAAAGATACACAGGTCATTCTCACAATGGTAGGTGAGTATAACTTTACAAGTTTAAAACTTTGATTTGAGTAATATTTGTAGCTTTTTATAAAACCAAAATATTTTTTAAGGGACACTGAACCTAATTTTTTTCTTTCGTGATTCAGATAGAGCATGCAGTTTTAAGCAACTTTCTCATTAACTCCTATTATCAATATTTCTTCTTTCTCTTGGTATGTTTATTCGAAAAGCAAGAATGTAAGTTTAGATGCCAGCCCATTTTTGGTGAACAAACTGGGTTGCCCTTGCTGATTGGGGAGCACCAATAAACAAGTGCTGTCCATGGTACTGAACCAAAAATGTGCTGGCTCCTTAGCTTAGATGCCTTCATTTTCAAATAAAGATAGCAAGAGAACAAAAAAAAATTGATAATATAAGTAAATTAGAAAGTTGCTTAAAATTGCATGCTCTATCTGAATAATGAAAGAAAAAAATTGGGTTCAGTGTCCCTTTAACATGTCAACAGGCATGCAAAAAAAAAAAAACCCTGTTTGAAAAACATCAAATCCCCCCCCCCCCCAAAAAAAAAAAGGTTGAGTATATAAATATATAAAATTTGAAAAGTCCAAAAACTTTGTCAAAAGATCCTGGAAAATAGTTTTTCAGTAGATTTGAATACTGCTGTTGAAATGTCCCTATGAAATATAATATATAGGGTAATAATTATCGTGCCACACATTCATTTGAAAAACTTATGTGTTATTGTTTTCTAATGGATTTCAATGGCTTTAATTTTTAAAACCCTGCAACCAGCAATGCAAGGCACTTCACAAAGTATTGTGATAAATTGCAATATGGGCCTAATTTTGAATAATATTACTTTATTAATTACAATATACCAGCAATGAAACAGATAAAATAAAAAACTATAAGGAAATGATTACTGGCATTAATATTTTTCATGGAAATTAATTAAAAAGCAAAGATGATAAACACTTTTTCATAAAATAGTGCTTTTATTCCTGTGCTGCCAAATGACTAGTGATCCAATGGTGATAGCCAAAAGGTTAATTCATTAACAGTATTTTACATTTAGCTCATTTGGCACATTAAGGGGCCTATTTATTATGTGTCTCTCCGACATGATCCGATCAGCGGATCAGGTCCGACAGACATCGCTGAATGCGGAGAGCAATACACTCTCCGCATTCAGCATTGCACCAGTAGGTCTTGTGAACTGCTGGTGCAACGCCGCCCCCAGCAGATTTGCGGCCAATCGGCCGCTAGCAGGGGGTGTCAATCAATCTGATCTTATTCGATCAGATTGAATTGCGGCCATGTCTGTCCACTTCCTCAGAGCAGGCGGACAGGTTATGGGGCAGCGGTCTTTAGACTGCTGCTTCATAACTGGTGTTTTCATACGGAGCTTGATAAATGGACCCACTAAAAGTTTTTTCACTATAAACCATGATATGCTAGTGCCAGTTTGTGTTTTACTTTCTAATTAAATGCTGTATAATAAGGTGAATAATGCAGTGAAAGGGGGTAGTTTTTTTAAGTATACCAGCATATCGGGTACACACACTTACCTATACATATGGGTACAGCAGTATGCTAGGCACAAAATACTGTATTTACACTGCTAATAGATTTTTGTAATTGTGTAATATTGTCCAAATATAGAGGCTTGGATAAAAAAGCTAACCAAAATAGAAACCCTAATTATATATATATATATATATATATATATATATATATATATATATATATATATATATATATATATATATATATATATATATATATATATATATATATATATATATATCATCAACACTTTCTTTCTGGGTAGGTGCATAATTTAAATTGACACTACAATAAAAAAATGTGTATATATATATATATATATAGATATAATATATATATATATATATATATATATATATATATATATTTAATAATAATGGATATGCTAAGAGTTAATAAACTACATAATAAGTAACCAATGTAGGCTTAAATGAGATCCACAGTACAAAACTAAGCAATAGACATATGCAATGATAATAAATATCATCAATATACCATTTTTTTAAAACATAACAAACAGTGTAGTGAGTGACATAAGACAATTTCTACTAAGAGCCTACTGAGTTGTTAAATTCTAGACCAGAGTTGAGGTGGTTCACAAGCTCATTACATATGCTCTTATTCTTCACAGTAGTCTAGCTCATCATTGTTAATCAATGCATCTGAGTCCAGTTTATGCTTTCCTTTACTTTTTGACCTGTTGTTTGTCCGGTTGCTGTTCTGATATTCTGAAGCTTGTTGATAGTATTGACCTTGGATGTTCTGGATGGAGTCTTGTTCAGGAGCATTGTAAAAGCCATCATCATCTACGGAGAAGGTATCATCTACATCATATCGCTGATATGTGCTCTGATGGAGCACCTCCTCTCTTGCACTGACTTCTAAGGTGCTATTCCACATCCCATAACCAAAATAAATTAGCAAGCCTGCAAAATCAAAGGTACAAGTTTAAATTAGTAAGTCTGCTAAATCAAAGATACAGGTTTAAATGAGTAAGTCTGCAAAATGAAAGATACAGGTTTAAATGAGTAAGTCTGCAAAATGAAAGATACAGGTTTAAATGAGTAAGTCTGCAATATCAAAGGTACAAGTTTAAAGGAGTAAGTCTGCAATATCAAAGGTACAGGTTTTAATGAGTAAGTCTGCAAAATTAAAGATGCAGGTTTAAATGAGTAAGTCTGCAAAATCAAAAGGTACAAGTTTAAATTAGTAAGTCTGCCAAATCAAAGATACAGGTTTAAATGAGTAAGTCTGCAAAATGAAAGATACAGGTTTAAATGAGTAAGTCTGCAAAATGAAAGCTACAGGTTTAAATGAGTAAGTCTGCAATATCAAAGGTACAAGTTTAAATGAGTAAGTCTGCAATATCAAATGTACAAGTTTAAATGAGTAAGTCTGCAAAATCTAAGATACAGGTTTATATGAGCAAGTCTGCAAAATTAAAGGTACAAGTTTAAATGAGTAAGTCTGCAAAATCAAAGGTACAACTTTACAGGACCCACTGGAGATACATTTATTTGAAACGTCCTGCTATAAATCTCCAAAAAATGTTTTACCTTTCATATTGTTTCTGTGTGCGCACATACACATGCATATTTTATATATATATATATATATATATATATATATATATATATATATATATATATATATATATATAAATACAAAATTTGTTTTTTTAGCACACCTTACAAAAAGTTTAAATCAACATCTGGGAGTGCTGCCAATATGACCCAGTAATTACACAAACAAAGAGGTATCAGCGCACATCCATTTTCAAAAGCACAACATATTTTTTACTGCTGCAAAAAATTGCCTGCATATACATCAAGAGACAACTATTCTTTTTTAAATAATATTGGAAACTTAGTCACACAATATGGCCATATTTTGCTTAGCCAGTCACCACTTTCAAGGTGCCCCAATTCGACTGGTCCTACTCTAAGTCCTTTTGCCACAGAGGGCTGAAACATTCCTGCTTTTACTCTTCATAATAGAATGAGACTCCCTGGCTTTTTATTCACAACTCTTTAACACTGTTATGAGCACACCTGAACTTGGGTGGAGTGCTTAAACCAATGGGAGATGGTCAGTCTCCCTGGTAATTTTAAATACAAATACAAAATTTGTTTTTTTAGCACACCTTACAAAAAGTTTAAATCAACATCTGGGAGTGCTGCCAATATGACCCAGTAATTACACAAACAAAGAGGTATCAGCGCACATCCATTTTCAAAAGCACAACATATTTTTTACTGATGCAAAAAATTGCCTGCATATACATCAAGAGACAACTATTCTTTTTTAAATAATATTGGAAACTTAGTCACACAATATGGCCATATTTTGCTTAGCCAGTCACCACTTTCAAGGAGCCCCAATTCGACTGGTCCTACTCTAAATATGGCCATATTGTGTGACTAAGTTTCCAATATTATTTAAAAAAGAATAGTTGTCTCTTGATGTATATGCAGGCAATTTTTTGCAGCAGTAAAAAATATGTTGTGCTTTTGAAAATGGATGTGCGCTGATACCTCTTTGTTTGTATGTATGTATATATATATATATATATATATTGTATATATAGAAGCAAGGACCAATACTAATTTAAACCTTTGACACAGGAGATCAAGGGGTTAAATTATCACCAGGTAAACATGTTGCAGCAGTGAAATAATCTACTGATTACCAGAAAAACATACAATAGTAATTGAATCCCTTGCATAACACATTTGCAGCAGATTTATCCCCTTTATTGCTGCTTCTGTCAGCATTGCGCTCAGTGAATTCAAAGAAAAAAAAAAAAAGGCGGATAAAGTGTAAAGGCATGGCAGCCAGGCGGAAGTTATATGCGGCTATGCCAGTGTACCCTGCAAAAGGCAGAAGTGTAGTATAAGCCTGTACCTCTTCCCAACCAAAGCGAGTGCAGGAATGGCATTTTATTAGGTCCGGGGGCCCTTTATTAAGGAGCCATTGGGTCCAGTATTTGTTGAACTCTGTATATACATAGACATCTTAGCAGTTATAACAAAAATGCACTAAGCAGTGAGTTTTACTTATAATTTAAATTTTTTTTTTTTTTAAATTCATTTGAGCAGGGTCCATTACTTCCTGTCACAGCACCAAAGGGTGGCTGTGGTCTCTACAGGAAGAAAAATTAGCAGCTTTTCTTTTGAAATATTGCAATGACACATCTGTTCTAGTTTTAGTCAGTTTATTGCCCATGCAAAAGTCATGTGACATTAAAACTTAAATTATGTAATGTCTGTTCTCTAATCTAGTTGCAGGCAGTTGCTATACTGAGAATTTTTAAGTGCTTCTTTAGCAAGAAAACACGTGAATTGTTTGCTGTTTTTAACTATATCTTATATATCCTATAAGTTTGAAGGAGGGTTGGTTAATTATTCTGTTGTCATCTTTTTAACTGGTAGAATAATTTTTTTTTTGAACATAGTTATTTTTTTTTTTAGTTTATAGTCTTTGAACAGTCTGCAAACCTTGTATTAAAATGTTTTACATTGCATGTAGATAAACATGAACTTGGTCAAGTGTACATACAACACATATCCATTGGTGATTCTCATTCAAGTTACAATTTTTTCTCTACAAGAAGTAGGATGTTTGTAGATAAATTATGCGATAAGCTGTGCAAATGGATTAGGATATACCTAACTGATGGAATTCAATACATTAAAATCAATTTTTCAGAAGACTGTGTATTACAATTTAAAACACCTGGCTTAAAGGGACAGTCAAGTCCAAATATCATTTTAAACAACTTTCCAATTTACTTTTATCACCAATTTTACTTTGTTCTCTTGGTATTCTTAGTTGAAAGCTAAACCCAGGTAGGCTCATATGCTAATTTCTTAGACCTTGAAGGCCGCCCCTAATCTGAATGCATGTTGACAGTTTTCACCACTAGAGGGTGTTAGTTCATGTGTGTCATATAGATAACATTGAGCTCATGCACATGAAGTTACCTAGGACTCAGCACTGATTGGCTAAAACGCAAGTCTGTCAAAAGAACTGAAATAAGGGGGCAGTTTGCAGAGGCTTAGATACAAGGTACTTACAGAGGTAAAACGTGTATTATTATAACTGTGTTGATGATGCAAAACTGGGGAATGGGTAATAAAGGGATTATCTATCTTTTTAAACAACAAAAAATCTGCTGTTAACTGTCCCTTTAAATGTAATATTTGATACTAATGTCTCTTTTAGATGTATAGCCATAACTTGTGCCTCGATTTATGTTGCTAGGTTTCTCACACGTTGCTTTTCACTGTTCTATTTTGAATTTCAGGTTTGTCTCATCCTACTGCATTGATAATAAAGGCAATTTTCAACCCTGTAAAGCCATCCTCTGGCTTAAGCAAACACATGTCACATGACACCAAATTCTTTCCATGTTTATGTACCACAAAATATATATTTAATGACTGAGACTCTGGTAGGTTTCCATACTGTACATTTTGAATGTTCCATTTCTTCTCAATGGCTTTTTCACTGATTAGTAACTTGATATTACTTTCATAGTGAAACATTTTGGCCTAGATTACGGGTGGAGCACATAATTTCATTTCATGAGCACAATATTAGCATTCCACTCAGTAGTACCAGCGTGCGCTGGTATTACAAGCTAGGCGCAATGCGAACGTGACCTCCGATGGGAGCCTCATTCTGATGCTGTGAGACATGGCAGAGAACCTAGAGCAGCGCATAATTGGGCAGCAAATTAAAAAATATTTATGAATATATACTTATATATTTATGTGTATATAAGCAGTTACATATATATAACACAGTCTCTATAGACCGAAAGGTAAAGGCACTCTTCAGTGCCGTTTTTTTTCTATCAACCCACATCCCCTCACTTTAACCCCTTATAACTGCTTCATGCAATTATTTAAAAAAAAAAAATTTTAAAAAAAAAAGATGCTCATATTTTTTATTTTAATAAAGAAACTGTACGCTTTATTTTGGGGGAATTAATTGCGGACATTGTTTTAATTAACCAGAAGTCTGGTTAATTGAGCTTAATGCAAAGTGCTACCGCAAGCTGGCGGTAGCATTAACCAACCAATTATAAAGCCTGTTTTTTTAACATGCGCCCCTTTACAGGAGCACATTAAAATGGCGCTTCACTTGTAATCTAGCCTTTTGAAGGATGACTACCAACAGTTTACAATCATGTCTGAACCCACCAGGAGGTTTTATTCTATTTGTGATGCAAAATTATTTTATAACCAACTGCTTCTTGTATTAAAAATGCATGACAAGTAATAGCAAAATCTCTTGATGTAGAGAAAACCCTCAGGACTCAAACAAACAGATGGTGCAGAAGCAAAATTATGCTCATGGAAATGTAATGAATCTCCAGTGTGTCACAGTCATATGAACTGCTTTTCTTCTCAAGTCCTATTAACATTTGAAGCTCCCTGCTGTGATGGATCCTCTTTGATGACCCCTTTGCTTATTTTATAAGTGAAGATAGAAAAATAGAAAAAAAAAGCATTTATTTTTATGTCGTCAGCTTTACATGATGGGCAAGATTACATATGTTGCGTCGCCCGCAAAAGATGGCGACGCCAGTTTTTATGTGGTTTTGGTATCACATATACATATAAATGCGGCACATATATTTCACCCGGCGCCCGCAATTTTCACTCCCATAACCTAAAATAGAACTGTGTCGCAAATCAGTAACAAATATTCAGCACAATGACAGTGAAAATGGAGAAATTTTACTCCAATTTCACCTTGCCACACATAGGCAGGCGCAGCAAGCCTTATGCTGAAAATGTGAGCACCGTAACTCCCGTAACTGCCTGAAAATATTAACTAACACCTAACGCAAACGCAATATCTATCTACCTGTCAACCGCCAACCCCCACCGCAATAACTAATAAAGTATATTAACCCCTAATCCGCCATTAACCCACAACACAATAAACCTATTAACCCCTAATCCGCAAAACCCACACAACGCAATAATCCTAATAAATCTATTAACCCCTAATCCGCCAAACCCACACAATGCAATAATCTTAATAAATCTATTAACCTCTAATCCGCCAAACCCCCACAATGCAAATAACTAATTCAATTACTAAGCCCCCTAACCTAACACCCCCTAAATTAACCCCAATTACCGACATTAAAAATACTAAGTTACAATTAAAATTTTAAAGCTAACATTACTTAAAAATAATTTTTTTTTAATTAAATGAATCTAAGATTACAAAAAATAAAAAACAATACATAAAATAATAAACCAAATTCTCAAAAATAAAAAAATTAAACCTAATCCCTATGAAAATAAAAACACCCCCTAATCTAATACTAAACTACCAATAGCCATTAAAAGGGCCTTTTGTAGGGCATTAACAGCTCTTTTACCTTAACAAATAGTAAGTCCCCCCTCTAACAGTAAAACCCACCACCCAACAAAACCCCAAAATAAAAAAACCTAACACTAAAAAAATCCTAAACTACCCTAAAGGGGCATTTGTATTGGCCTTGCCCTTAAAAGGTAATTCAGCTCTTTTAAGAGTGCCTAATAAATCCCTAATCTAAAAAAAAAACAAAAAATTAAAAAAAGCCTAAGTCTAACACCCAAATAGGTACTCACTGTTCTTGAAATCCGGCGGAGAAGGTCCTGTTCCAGGCGGTAAAGTCTTCTTCAAAGCGGGCCGACATCATCTTCCAAGGGGGGACCACTTCCTTCTTCATCCAGGACCAAGCCGGTGTAGAGCGGAGATGAGCGCGGAGCAGGACCGGCGACCACAGAGCCATGGAGCGTGGAGGATCCTCTTCGTACGATCGCCGACGTACACTGAATAGTGAATTCAAGGTACGCATGTAAATATGGCGTCCCTTGCATTCCAATTGGCTGATTTGATTCTTCAAAGTCAAATCAGCCAATAGGATGAGAGCTACTGAAATCCTATTGGCTTATTTGAACAGGCAATAGGATTTTATTTATTTTGGGTTGTTTTGTGGGTGGTGGGTTTTACTGTAAGGGGGGACTCAGAATTTTTTTTAAATGCAAAAGCGCTGTTTAACTTAGCAGGGCATATGAATAAACCGGTCCGGTCGCCAATGGCGACCTAAATTTATTGCGGGCAAGTAAAAATTTTAAGTTACCAGCCCGGACGGGGACCTGACATTTTAAGTGGGATATAAGAAGCAATAATAAAAAATGTCAAATTGCCTTTCACATATGCGCACACATGGGAAAGGAGGGTAGAATGGGGAGGTTCTTTCTGTTAAATGCATTCAAAGACCTCCCCTTATCTCCATGGCTCTTGGTCTCTTCCTTGTCAGTTGCTACTTCCCACCCCTAAAGTTGTCTGCACGGGAAGACTTCCTGCTAGAGCGGTGAGTGTTTCTTCTCTGTGTATGAATGAAGTATGGCTTAAAGTAACTGTATACTTATGGTAGGCAGCTTGCTCACGTACATTATGCTGACGTACTCCAGGGTCCTCTGCAGTACTTCAGCACAATATACACGAGCAAGCTGCCTACCATAACAATAGAGGAGGGCACAATTTTTCTGGATGCTATTAATGCTCCAAAAACTGACTTTTACCAATCCAATTAGTAGAGAACATACCATCTCCATGCACCCAGTCAAATCTGCTAGCGTGGCACTGACAGTCGCGCTAGTAGTTGAAAGGCAGCTGGGCAGAAAGGGGGAAAAAAAAGTATTTTTAAAATGCTCGTTATGTCACTGTTCATTGTCCAGATAAATGCAGTACCGCTCACAGCGCTATAGGGTGAAGGGTGGCAGCATTAAATATACTTAGTCAATCAAAACCCCCCACATATGCTGAAGAAAAGAAAAAAAGCTCAATTATATATTTTTTTTCTTAGGGGAAAAAAAGTCAAGACGTACATACAGTATTACAAAGATAATATCCCTTTTATTTCTACCCAGTGATAGAAAAATATTTTCTAAAGTTAAAGCCTTTTTATTAAGTCCCAAATATTAAGCAGCTTGCAGGGCATTCAAATTGGGACCTCTGTCTGCAATGCTTTGTGGGATTACAATAACACTATTTATATTGCCTTTTTACATGAGATATATACACACTACATGCAGATATGCACGGGCGACTAAAGTTTCTTGTGGGCTAGTAAGTTTTATCATTTACTTGCCTGGTGGGCGAGGGGAGTTTTTGGGTATTCATAGGCCCTGACTTAGGGCAATGCCCTACAAAAAGCCCTTTTAAGGGCTATTGGTAGTTTAGCATTAGATTAGGGGGTGTTTTTATTTTTGGGGGGGCTTTTTTTATTTTCATAGGGATTAGGTTTAATTTTTTTATTTGGATAATTTTGTTTATTATTTTCTGTAATGTTAGACTTTTTTATTTTTGGTAATTTTAGATTCATTTTAATTGAATTTTAGGTTTATTTTTCTAATTACTGTTACAATTTTTTATTTTAATTATAATTTAGTATTTTATTATTTTATGTAATTTGGGGTTAATTTAGTGGGTGTTAGGTTAGGGGGCTTAGTAATTAAATTAGTGATTTGTGTTGTAGGGGTTTGGCAGATTAGGGGTTAATAGTTTTATTAAGATTATTGCGTTGTGTGGGTTTGGCAGATTAGGGGTTTATAGTTTTAATAGGTACTTTGCGATGTGGGTTAATGGCGGATTAGGGGTTAATAAATTTATTAGGTAGTTTGTGATGTTGGGATTGGCGGATTTAGGGGTTAATACCTTTACTAGGTAGATCGCGATGTGGATGAATGGCGGATTAGGGGTTAATAGTTTAATTAGGCATATTGCGTTGTGGGGGGTTATCGGTTTAGGAGTTAATACATTTATTAGTTTTTATTATTCACAATTGCAAAAAGTCATACAGAGATAAGATGCTGAGGCAACAGAATGTATTAATTTATTCTGTACAGCTGTGATATTAAGATCATCAGGTGTACAAAGGAAAAGGGAATATACATTGCCAGTCTTATAAACTAGTACCCTGTGATATGTGCAGGTAAAGCGGCAGAAACTGTTTGCAGCTGCCCAGATGACTGTACCTTGTCTCACAACCTGTATACAAAACAAGCACCCTGTGAGATGTGCAGGTAAAGTAGACTGGAACCGTTGTGAGATGTACAGCTGACTGTGTCTTGTCTCACAACCTGCAGCAACATCTCCAATCTTCTCACAAAAAACAAAAACTCAAGGATGTATAAGAGAACACAGGCAAAATAGTTCTCAAAAACAGCTTAATATCCAACAAGAAAAAGAATATCAAAACAAAAGTTAAAGGCCTCGATCACAACACATTGCATTGGGAGCAGCGTTTTTGGCTCTTTTTATGGATGAAAAGGCTACTTTTCCATTTGGCGCAATCACAATATCGAGTTTTCAGCTGATTCACACCCTTGCAAATGGGTTTTTGATCCTCAATAAAGTCCTATTTTTACTATGTAGCTCAAAAGATCTCAGCGATTTTTGAGTCACTTTTCACTTGTCTTATCGAATCAACACCTGTAGGTACTTGATAAGTCCTCTAGGGCATTTTGGACAACTTTAACACTATTTTGCAGCTATTTCCCAAAAATCTACGATCTTGCACATATGGCCATAGTAGAAATTTTAGAGGTTTATTAAAATACATGGTATTGATTTATTAAATTTATTCCCTTTTCCTTTGTACACCTGATGATCTTAATCACAGCTGTACAGAATAAATTAATACATTCTGTTGCCTTCATCCATAGCACACATTTACATTTTTTTTAGCTTTATATACATATGTATATGTGTATCCTCTACAGCTAAGGGATCTGCAGGAAAAGTCACTATTTAGGACACTAACATCTACAAATGGCTTGTTTTTCTATTTCATTTTTTAATATCTGATTGTAGGTCACACTTTCATGATAGTCACCAACAGTACTGGCATTATTAAAATCATATTTTTAAAGGAGATAGCTTAGCCACAACTCTCACAGTTATTTATCGTAATCCGTTTCCATCCGCACCATTGCTAACCCATCTAAATGCATCAGGTTGTCAGGTTGGGCAGACTGTGCGCTCTTTTTCTATCGTTATATGGCTGCTTTGCAACTTTCACAAGTATTGTTTTAAACAATATTTATTTCTGAAAAGTTTTGCACTTTTTTTTTTTTTTTTTAAACAGGATTTAAAAGGGACATTCCGAACAAAATCTAAATGCACATAGATGAATTACATCTTTGAATAGAAACATATTGGCAAAACTCATTCTGGTAAAAGTTATAACTGTTTTAGTACTAACATTTTTCTGCCCGTGAAACATTTTTGAATAGAGATCAAAAGGTTAAACAATAAAGACAATTTCTCATAGCATTCTTTGCTCATATTTACCAATATTAGTGGAGGGCACTGTAGCTAGATATTCTCAGGGCACCAGGATTTTAAATACTGCAGCTGCTCAGAGGACCAGTGGGGCTTGTATCATGTCAGAAAATAAATTGAGTCATTATCAGATGGTACAAGCACCTTAGGCTCTCTGAGCAAGTGCTGTGTTTAAAATGCTGGTGAATGGTGCATACTTAAATACACGTTTACAGCTTTTATTCGAAGCAATTTTGCTAATATATGTATATTACAAAAATGCTTCTATTCAAAATTGAAATGCATCCACATGGATTCCAATTGTGGCTGGTATGTCCACCATTCTTTAAACGGTAAATTATGATCCCGCGTCCATGCTACTTTGTTTCTGCCTTGAACGTCAGCATACTTGCCGCTGCTGCTGTGGGGTAAGGGGAGGTATATGGCACTGCTGCCTGCTGAGCTCAGCTCCAGATGCACATTATTTGATGCCAAAAATCAGCTGCAAATCAACAGAAGCCATATTAAAATTCTTTATTAAACTAAGGGCCAGTGGAGCGCTATCTTAATGTGAGCCCATAAAGGCGCAAGGTGCAAATGTGCCCGTTTACAGGCACGCGTTAAATAATCATTACTAGTGGCTGGTTAATACTACCGCAAGCTCACGGTTTCACTTTGTGCTAGAATTCTTTAACCAGAGATCAGATCTCTGGTTGATGAAATAAAGTTACCCCAATATAAAGAGGACAGTAGCATATCATAAAATAAACATATGAGCATCTTTATTTAAACATAAAAAAAACTGAACAAAGCAGTTATACGGGGTTAAAGTGAGGGGGTGTGGGGTTTACAGAAAAAAAACAGCACTAAAAGTGCCTTTACATTGAGGTCAATGGGGGACTGTGTTTTCACTATAAATATATATATGTATATGCTTATATACATATATATTTATGTGCTAATATGTGTATATACACTAATAAACACATAAATATATATGTATATTGTCATATACATATATATTGATCTATTGCTGCCGAACACTGTGACAATTGCCCCCTGTACTGCGCTAGGTGGTCTGCTGTGTCTATCGGCATCAGAACAAGGCTCCCATTGAAGCCTATAGGAAGCTCTATGGAAGTGCTCTCTAATGAGCGTGAGGTCGTGTTCGCATTGTGTGCTGGTATTACTGAGTGGAGCGCAAATATTGTACTCAGGTAAGCACAATATTGTGCTCCACTTGTAATCTAGCCCTAAATGTCTTTCTTGTCTAGAGATATGCCCGTTTCATCAGACTAAAAAAATGTGAGAATTTTGCAATTCGTCTGCTTTATGTATTAAAGGGACACTGAACACAAATTTTTTCTTTCGTGATTCAGATAGAGCATGCAATTTTAAGCAACTTTCTAATTTACTCCTATTATCAATTTTTCTTTGTTCTCTTGCTATCTTTATTTGAAAAAGAAGGCATCTAAGCTTTTTAATTGGTTCAGAACTCTGGATAGCACTTTTTTATTGGTGGATGAATTTATCCACCAATCAGCAAGAACAACCCAGGTTGTTCACCAAAAATGGTCCGGCATCTAAACTTAAATTCTTGAATTTCAAATAAAGATACAAAGAGAATGAAGAAAATTTGATAACAGGAGTAAATTAGAAAGTTGCTTAAAATGTCATGCTCTATCTGAATCATGAAAGAAAAAAATTGGGTTCAGTGTCCCTTTAAGTGAATTACACTGTTTTGAGCGGCTGTATTTTACTATTGTACTTTATTTTTTACTAATCACATTTTTAGTTAGAAAATACATAGGAAATGAGTTACTATGAATGTATTTTATTTATGTCAGCTGGATTCACTCTGTGAACCATATAGCTTATGTGCTATGTGTCCCCAAATGTGTGGGCCCATTGCTCTGGGGTTATAACTTCTTCACAGGCTTATGGAACAAATTTGGAAGTACACACTTAGTCAACCTTGCATATGTTCACATTTTTTTCAAGAATTTGTTTCATAATTTGCCAGAAAATATTTATAGACAGCTAAAAAATATCAGTTTCTTCATGCTCAAAGTATAATCATATAACGGCCCCCCTTACATACACAACACATTTTGTCTGTGCATGATGCTTGTTTAGTCTGTTTCCCACATTAATGATTGAGGTCAATGTTCTTTGTTTTCTCTGTCCTTGCTTGGCTATTTGTGGGTTAAGCAGGAAATTGAACGGTATATATAGGGGAGTGTGACAACAGTAACTGGGAGGTATGCATGTATTTCAAGAAATGGCAAGATGATATATCCCCATCTGTGGGAGTTGCTCCTATCAGACACTCTCTTGGTTTGATTTTCAACTATCATGCATTCTCTCAAACCTCACAAATTCCCCTTTTCCTCTTTCTGACAATTATCTCCCTCCATTTAACCCTCATCCTAAACTACACATAAGCATTAAATCACTAGATCAGCAACATCTCTCAAACACTCTCAAACCTCTCCTCTCTGCCATCTCCTCATTTTCCTGCCCTGATCGATCTATCTGTCACTACAACTCCACTCTTACATCGGTCGTTGACAATTTGGCACCTCCTACAATAACTAAGAAGTCAAGCACGCATCCTCAGCCCTGGCATACTCTTCTGACTGCCTATCAGATGGGCATATCCCTGGACTGCCTTGCAATAATGAAAATGCTGCTAATAGTTTAAAAATCTCAAAAATATTTTGTCATATTATTATCTTAAAGGGACAGTGTACTCTAATATTTTCTCACCTTTAATGTGTTCCCAATGATCAATTTTACCTACTGGAGTGTATTAATTTGTTTACAAATAGCTCCTTCAGATTTACTTTCTCATTGGAAATAGCTGATTTTGCCTATTGCATCCACACCTATAATGAACATTTCTGAACTTAATTTCTTGTTACAAAAAACATTTAAACAATAAATTTTAGATAAATAATGCTCCTAGTGGGGCTGTGAAAGAGAGGTACTAAAATGTTAATTTTACATTGTTCTGGTAAAATGTAACAAAAAAGATATGTAGGACTTTGTGTAAACAATTAGACAGATAACATAATGAGGTATTCTCTCCTTACAAGATCAACCTACTGTATTGGGCTGTAATTTCAGTTAGCAGAAACAGTTATTTCATATACAAATAATATACCTAAATGAACATTTCCACATACATTTAAAACTCTGCAGCTGGTAACAAGTTGGATACACATTAAGGAGAAATCAATTTTACAGTACGCTGTCCCTTTAAGTTTTGCTTTACTTGTTTATATTATTGCCATATTGCTGTATCATTCTCTAAATGGTTATTTTATAGGTAATCACAATCGCAACTTGACTATCATAAAAGGGAAGATAAACTCATGAGTTCCACAAGACATGATATTCTTTAATTTTACTTTTACTGATCATAACTTTTAACATATTACTGCACCCATCTACACAATCTCCTAAACTTGTGTAAAATAACTGCCTTCTATATTATATCTTAAAAAAAATAATAATAAATAATTTACCTACAAAACACCAATATTATATCTTAAAAAAATAAATAAATAAATAACTTACCTACAAAACACCAAACAGCAAAACGTATCCATGTCACAGAAGATAGTTTCAGCATGAGATAGATGTTCACCAACATTGCAAAAGCTGGTACAAATGGAACACATGGTGCCATGTAAGGCAATTTTTTGGGGTTCTCTGGTTGCTGTAGTATTACAAAAACCAAGGCAAGAATCAACAGTACCATTAAAACAACCAAGAGGATAGCCCACCAGGTCTGGTCATACACATAGTCTGCACCAAATATAATGAAAGAGCAGAAGATGAATATCAGGATAAACAGAAGCATTATACAGATGGTGACTGTACGGCCAGTAGCAACAGTTGGTCGATCCATCTTTCCAGGCAATCCAAGACGAATCCTCATTGTGTAATATCGTGGGCCTATAAGCTTTTTCAGCTTGATAAGATAGATGTTTTCAGAACCATCTGCTTCTATTCCTGATGTCATGTCAACAGTTCCATAATTTGGATGGTTTATATTGTAGTTTGACTTATCAGATTTTCCAATAAGCATTTCATTGTCTCCCAAAGAGGGTAAATTCTTTGCTCCACATGTGTTAGTGGCTGGTCCACTGTATTCTTCTCCATCACTCATAGGAGAACAGGCTTCTTTCTCACATTCAGCAAGGATACCTTCTTTCTTTTTGGTATGTTCTTCTGAAAGAAACTTGACAAAGCCATCAATGTCACTCTCTGGCTGGTAACGTAATAGTAAGACACAAACTGACACTAAAGTATATGCCAAAAGAGTGCCAATTGACATCATTTCTATCAGGTCTCGTAAGCTGACTAGCAGAGATAAAAGGGCTGAGAGAAACCCAGAAACAATACAAGCCACCACTGGAGTTTCTGTATAGGAACTGACATGGGATAAAAACCTAGAAAACAAAAATGAAAATATCAGTCACACTTCTAAATTAAAACATAATAAACCATTATTATATTATTATTAATCCACTATTTGAAACATGATAAACATGATAAACAAGCAGACAGCCAGATTACGAGTTTTGCGTTTTGCGTCTAACGTTGCTATTACGAGCCTTGTAGGTATAGGTGTACCGCACACTTTTTTGGCTGTCACGCAACGTCAGTACCGCACTTTTAAAAAAAGTCCTTTTTCAATGGGACTCCCATAGTGCCGGTATTACAAGTTTTGCCTGGGAGGCCAAAAAGTGAGCGGTACACCCTGTACTGACAAGAGCTGTACCGCCATCTAAAGTCAGTAGTTATGAGTTTTACGTTACAAAACTGTAGCACAAAACTAAGTGTTAAAAAGTACACTAACATCCATAAACTACCTATTAACCCCTAAACCGAGGCCCTCCCGCTTCGCAAATAATAAAATACAATTATTAACCCCTAATCTGCCGCTCCGGACATCGCCGCCACTTAAAAAATGTATTAACCCGCTATAATAATATTATTTACCCCTAAACCGCCACCCTCCCGTATAGCAAACACTATTTAAATATTATTAACCCCTAATCTGCCGTCCGTCCACTCCGCCGCTATAATAAACCTATTAACCCCTAAACCTAACCCTAACGTAACCCTAACACCCCCTAACTTAAATATAATTAAAATAAATCTAAATAAAAACTACTATTAATAACTAACTAATTCCTATTTAAAACTAAAAACTTACCTGTAAAATAAACCCTAAGCTAGCTGCAATATAACTAATAGTTACATTGTATCTATCTTAGGTTTTATTTTTATTTTACAGCTAAGTTTGTATTTATTTTAACTAGGTAGACTAGTTAGTAAATAGTTATTAACTATCGCTTGGATGAAGACTTCTGCTGGCTTTGAAGAGGACTTCTGCCGCCTGGATGAGGATGGATGTCCGGTCTTCAAAAACTGTAAGTGGATCTTTGGGGGTTAGTGTTTAAGGGCAATGCCCAGCCAAATGCCCTTTTCAGGGCAATGGGGAGCTTAGGTTTATTTAGATAGGATTTTATTTGGGGGGTTTGGTTGTGTGGGTGGTGGGTTTTACTGTTGGGGGTTGTTTGTATTTTTTTTTACAGGTAAAAGAGCTGATTTCTTTGGGACAATGACCCACAAAAGGCCCTTTTAAGGGCCATTGGCAGTTTAGTGTAGGCTAGGGGTTTTTTTATTTTGGGGGGGGGGGGCTTTTTTATTTTGATAGGGCTATTAGATTAGGCGTAATTCATTTTTATTTTTGATAATTTCTTTTTTTATTTTGTGTAATTTAGTGTTTATTTTTTTTGTAATTTAGATAAATGTATTTTGTTAATTTAATTTATTTTATTGTAATGTTAGGTGTTAGTGTAACTCAGATTAGGTTTTATTTTACAGGTAACTTTGTAATTATTTTAACTAGGTAGCTAGTAAATAGTTAATAACTATTTACTAACTAGTCTACCTACTTAAAATAAATACAAACTTAGCTGTGAAATAAAAATAAAACCTAAGATAGCTACAATGTAACTATTAGTTATATTGTAGCTAGCTTAGGGTGTATTTTACAGGTAAGTAAGTATTTAGTTTTAAATAGGAATTATTTAGTTATTAATAGTAAGTTTTATTTTATTTTAGAATTATTTTAATTATATTAAAGTTAGGGGGTATTAGGGTTACGTTAGGGTTAGGATTAGATTTAGGGTTACGTTAGGGGTTAATATATATATTTAGTGTTAGTGATGTGGGAGGCCAGAGGTTTAGGGGTTAATAACTTTAGTATAGTGGCGGCAGCGGCGACATTGGGGGCAGCAGATTAGGGGTTAATAAGTGTAGGTAGGTGGCGGCGACATTGGGGGTGGCAGATTAGGGGTTAATAAGTGTAGGTAGGTGGCTACGACATTGGGGCAGCAGATTAGGGGTTAATTATTATTATTATCGGTTATTTGTAGAGCGCCAACAGATTCCGCAGCGCTAATAAGTGTAGGTAGGTGGCGGCGACATTGGGGGCGGCAGATTAGGGGTTAATAAGTGTAGGTAGGTGGTGGCGACATTGTGGGCGGCAGATTAGGGGTTAATAAGTGTAATGTAGGTGTCGGCGATGTCGGGGGCAGCAGATTAGGGGTGTTTAGACTCAGTGTTTATGTTAGGGTGTTAGGTTTAAACAGAATTTTTTTTCCCCCATAGACATCAATGGGGTTGCGTTATGGAGCTTTACGCTCCACGATTGCAGGTGCTAGGCTTTTTTTAGCCGGCTCTCCCCATTGATGCCTATGGGGAAATCGTGCACGAGCACGTCAAAACACCGCTTGTATTTGGGTGTGGTATGGAGCTCAACGGAACCACAAGCCGTTTTTTTGCAAACCTGTAATAGCAGCGCTATTAAAGGTGAGCGGTGGAAATAACTTGCAAGTTATTAGCGAGCCAGCCATAACGCAAAACTCGTAATCTGTCTGAGAGTTTATTATACTATAATTCAAGTAGTTTATGGAAGTCATATTAATCTACTATTATACTGCAATACTCTTTTAGTCTAATTAAGGGAAAAACAAAAATGATTTGCAATATTAATACAGTTAGCTCTTATTTTATAACTGTTAATTTTACACAATTACAACACTAACAGTATACACCCAAAGTAGATTTATTATTCCATACATTCATAAGGTTTAGATGGTTAAACTTGTATTCAAGAAACAGTAAATGATGAAAACAAAGTTGAAATTGTAACAAGGTGGGATTTGTGTGCTTTCTTTCACTTTATAATTAGCATAATGGGTTATTAATAGTTAGAATAATATAGGGGAACCATAAATAATGACACATGATTAATTGATAAGGTTTATAATGATAGATACGCTGGCAGTTTTTAAGACATAATAATAACGCTGCACTTACCTATATATGGTATAGCATATGAAAGGGGAGGCTATATGATTATATATAGAGGCCCATTTATCAAGCTCCGTACGGAGCTTGTGGGCCCGTGTTTCTGGCGAGTCTTCAGACTCGCCAGAAACAGCAGTTATGAAGCAGCGTTTTAAAGACCGCTGCTCCATAACCCTCTCCGTCTGCTCTGAGCAGGCGGACAGGAATCGCCACAATTCAACCTGATTAAGTACGATCGGGTTGATTGATACCTCCCTGCTGGCGGCCTATTGGCCGCGGGTCTGCAGGGGGCGGCGTTGCACCAGCAGCTCTTGTGAGCTGCTGGTGCAATGCTGAATACGGAGAGCATATTGGTCTCCGCATTCAGCGAGGTCTTGCGGACCTGATCCGCACTGTCGGATCAGGTTCACAAGACCGTTGTTAAATAGGACTCATAGTGTATCAAATTTACTGTTATTCAACCATTTACGCTACATTTGGGAATCTTTTTTCACATACCTACCATACCATTATACTAGGACTCCACAAGTTATTGCAAATTGTACCGTTATCCCCATCAAGATCAAACTATTAAACCCATTATAGTGTTTTTAAATATTCTTTCATTTTATTTTATTTTTTACAAAGAATTTTTAATACAAGTTAAAGGGACATTAAACCCACATTTTTTCTTTCATGATTTAGAAAGAGAATGCAATTTTAAACATCTTTCTAATTTACTTCTATTATCTAATTTGTTTTATTCTCTTGATATTCTTTGCTGAAAAGCATATCTAGATATGCTCAGTAGCTGCTGATTGGTTGCTGCACATAGAAGCCTCGTGTGATTGGCTCACCCATGTGCATTGCTTTTTCTTCAACTAAGGATATCTAAAAAATGAAGCAAAATAAATAATAGAAGTAAATTGTAATGTTGTTTACATTTGTATTCTCTATCTGTATCATGAAAAAATGTTTTTGGGTTTAGTGGCCCTTTAAAGAGACATAAACCCCCAAAAAATTATTTCATGATTCAGATAGAGAATAAGTAACTTTCAAATTTACTTCTATTATTTAATTTGCTTTCTTCTCTTGTTATCCTTTGCTGAAAGGTTTATCTAGGCAAGTTCAGGAGCAGCAAAGAACCTAGGTTCTAGCTGTTGATTGGTGGCTGCATGTATATATTGATTACCTATGTGTTCAGTTAGAAACCATTTGTGCATTCCTGCTCTTTCAACAAATTATACCAAGAGAATGAAACAAATTAAATAATAGAAGTAAATTAGAAAGTTGTTTAAAATTATATTCTCTATCTGAATCATGAAAGAAAAATTGTGGGTTTCATGTCCCTTTAAGTTTTAATAACATTATGATCAAATGATAACATAGTTTAACGCCGAGAGTGCAAACAAGTGTATTCTTTTTAATTTTTTACTGAATTCAAATGCATTGTAAAAGGTGTCAAAATGTGAAGCATTCCTTTTATTTCTATTGTGAAATGAGTCTTGCAGCATTGGTGAGTGGGCTTAATAGGGGTGTTCCTTGGGCATATATCAAGTCTCCTCACAATTGGTATCAGGAGAAAGAGAAATCAGGTGAAGGAAAAATAAATGTATGTGAAAATAGAAACAAAAGCAAGGTAAAATACTCTGAAACACTGTAATTTAATTTGTATGTGCTTCATAAAAAATGTTGCTATCAGTGCTGGGTACTCCCTATAATATTAGCTCTCCCCTGTAAGAAACGCCGCATATGTAATCTTGCCTGAATAATTTGGTTACATTTTTGTTTCTAGAATAAAACCCTGGCGTGAAATCAGGGCTACCTGTATATAACAAAACATCCTATAAAATATATTCCCTTACAAAACACAAGTAAATAAGCTGTAATGGTTCTCACTTATGTATTAGGCAAACTCTACTAAGTTAATCAACGTAGCATTACTGACCCATTATGCTAAATGCTAGTTTTAAGAGTATTTGCTAATAATTTTGTACATTCATGTACAGAATGTATACAAGCCAACAATGCTATGAAACACACAAAAAGCTCTTATAAACTCTAAAAATGTATTTTGTTTTCTTACCTTGCATGTATAAAAAAATACTTTAGGGATTTTAGGATTTAGTATTTTATAATATATGGATTTATTGATTTACTGATTTACTAACATAAAATGACAGTTAAAGGAATATAAAGGAGCAATATTAAAATATTCTACTGTTCTAGTTTATTGAGGTTATAAGTAATACAAAGGTAAAGAACGTGACAATACAAAGCATCATATTTTCCACAGTAAAACATAGATTTAAACCACAATATCAAATTTTTTTCATGTAATTAGCAAGAGTCCATGAGCTAGTGACGTATGGGATATACATTCCTACCAGGAGGGGCAAAGTTTCCCAAACCTCAAAATGCCTATAAATACACCCCTCACCACACCCACAAATCAGTTTTACAAACTTTGCCTCCTGTGGAGGTGGTGAAGTAAGTTTGTGCTAGATTCTATGTTGATATGCGCTCCGCAGCAGGTTAGAGCCCGGTTTTCCTCTCAGCGTGCAGTGAATGTCAGAGGGATGTGAAGAGAGTATTGCCTATTTGAATTCAATGATCTCCTTCTACGGGGTCTATTTCATAGGTTCTCTGTTATCGGTCGTAGAGATTCATCTCTTACCTCCCTTTTCAGATCGACGATATACTCTTATATATACCATTACCTCTACTGATTCTCGTTTCAGTACTGGTTTGGCTTTCTACTACATGTAGATGAGTGTCCTGGGGTAAGTAAGTCTTATTTTTGTGACAGAAAGTTCTAAATATTTGTGTTTAAACATTTATTTGCCTTGATTCAGGATGTTCAATATTCCTTATTTCAGACAGTCAGTTTCATTATTTGGGATAATGCATTTGAATAATCAATTTTTTTCTTACCTTAAAATTTTACTTTTTTTCCCTGTGGGCTGTTAGGCTCGCGGGGGCTAAAAATGCTTAATTTTATTGCGTCATTCTTGGCGCAGACTTTTTTGGCGCAAAAAATTTCTTTGTTATTTCCGGCGTCATACTTGTCACCGGAAGTTGAGTCATTTTTGACGTTTTTTTGCGCCAAAAGTGTCGGCGTTACCGGATGTGGCGTCATTTTTGGCGCCAAAAGCATTTAGGCGCCAAATAATGTGGGCGTCTTTTTTGGCGCTAAAAAATATGGGCGTCATTATTTTCTCCACATTATTTAAGTCTCATTGTTTATTGCTTCTGGTTGCTAGAAGCTTGTTCACTGGCATTTTTTCCCATTCCTGAAACTGTCATTTAAGGAATTTGATCAATTTTGCTTTATATGTTGTTTTTTCTATTACATATTGCAAGATGTCCCAGATTGACCCTGAATCAGAAGATACTTCTGGAAAATCGCTGCCTGATGCTGGATCTACCAAAGTTAAGTGTATTTGCTGTAAACTTATGGTATCTGTTCCTCCAGCTGTTGTTTGTAATGAATGCCATGACAAACTTATTAATGCAGATAATATTTCCTTTAGTAATGTTACATTACCTGTTGTTGTTCCATCAACATCTAATACTCAGAGTGTTCCTGTTAACATAAGAGATTTTGTTTCTAAATCCATTAAGAAGGCTTTGTCTGTTATTTCTCCTTCTAGTAAACGTAAAAGGTATTTTAAAACTTCTCATTTTTCAGATGAATTTTTAAATGAACATCATCATTCTGATTCTGATAATGATTCCTCTGGTTCAGAGGTTTCTGTTTCAGAGGTTGATGCTGATAAATCTTCATATTTGTTTAAAATGGAATTTATTCGTTCTTTACTTAAAGAAGTCTTAATTGCATTAGAAATAGAGGATTCTGGTCCTCTTGATACTAAATCTAAACGTTTAAATAAGGTTTTTAAATCTCCTGTAGTTATTCCAGAAGTTTTTCCTGTCCCTGATGTTATTTCTGAAGTAATCTCCAGGGAATGGAATAATTTGGGTAATTCATTTACTCCTTCTAAACGTTTTAAGCAATTATATCCTGTGCCATCTGACAGATTAGAGTTTTGGGACAAAATCCCTAAGGTTGATGGGGCTATCTCTACTCTTGCTAAACATACTACTATTCCTACGGCAGATAGTACTTCCTTTAAGGATCCTTTAGATAGGAAAATTGAATCCTTTCTGAGAAAAGCTTACTTATGTTCAGGTAATCTTCTTAGACTTGCTATATCTTTAGTGGATGTTGCTGCAGCCTCAACTTTTTGGTTGGAAGCTTTAGCGCAACAAGTAACAGATCATAATTCTCATAGCATTGTTAATCTTCATCAACATGCTAATAATTTTATTTGTGATGCCATCTTTGATATCATTAGGATTGATGTCAGGTATATGTCTCTAGCTATTTTAGCTAAAAGAGCTTTATGGCTTAAAACTTGGAATGCTGATATGTCTTCTAAGTCATCTTTGCTTTCCCTTTCTTTCCAGGGTAATAAATTATTTGGTTCACAGTTGGATTCTATTATTTCAACTGTTACTGGAGGGAAAGGAACTTTTTTACCACAGGATAAAAAATCTAAAGGTAAATTTAGGTCTAATAATCGTTTTCGTTCCTTTCGTCACAATAAGGAACAAAAGCCTGATCCTTCCCTTCAGGAGCGGTATCAGCTTGGAAACCATCTCCAGTCTGGAATAAATCCAAGCCTTTTAGAAAACCAAAGCCAGCTCCCAAGTCCACATGAAGGTGCGGCCCTCATTCCAGCCCAGCTGGTAGGGGGCAGATTACGATTTTTCAAAGAAATTTGGATCAATTCAATTCACAATCTTTGGATTCAGAACATTGTTTCAGAAGGGTACAGAATAGGCTTCAAGATAAGGCCTCCTGCAAGAAGATTTTTTCTTTCCCGTGTCCCAGTATATCCAGTGAAGGCTCAAGCATTTCTGAAATGTGTTTCAGATCTAGAGTTGGCTGGAGTAATTATGCCAGTTCCAGTTCTGGAACAGGGGCTGGGGTTTTACTCAAATCTCTTCATTGTACCAAAGAAGGAGAATTCCTTCAGACCAGTTCTGGATTTAAAAATATTGAATCATTATGTAAGGATACCAACATTCAAAATGGTAACTATAAGGACTATTCTGCCTTTTGTTCAGCAAGGGCATTATATGTCCACAATAGATTTACAGGATGCATATCTGCATATTCCGATTCATCCAGATCACTATCAGTTTCTGAGATTCTCTTTCCTAGACAAGCATTACCAGTTTGTGGCTCTGCCGTTTGGCCTAGCAACAGCTCCAAGGATTTTTACAAAGGTTCTCGGTGCCCTTCTGTCTGTAATCAGAGAACAGGGTATTGTGGTATTTCCTTATTTGGACGATATCTTGGTACTTGCTCAGTCTTCACATTTAGCAGAACCTCATACGAATCGACTTGTATTGTTTCTTCAAGATCATGGTTGGAGGATCAATTTACCGAAAAGTTAATTGATTCCTCAGACAAGGGTAACCTTTTTAGGTTTCCAGATAGATTCAGTGTCCATGACTCTGTCTCTGACAGACAAGCGACGTCTAAAATTGGTTTCAGCTTGTCGAAACCTTCAGTCTCAATCATTCCCTTCGGTAGCCTTATGCATGGAAATTCTAGGTCTTATGACTGCTGCATCGGACGCGATCCCCTTTGCTCGTTTTCACATGCGACCTCTTCAGCTTTGTATGCTGAACCAGTGGTGCAGGGATTATACAAAGATATCGCAATTGATATCTTTAAAACCGATTGTACGACACTCTCTGACGTGGTGGACAGATCACCATCGTTTAGTTCAGGGGGCTTCTTTTGTTCTTCCAACCTGGACTGTGATTTCAACAGATGCAAGTCTGACAGGTTGGGGAGCTGTTTGGGGGTCTCTGACAGCACAAGGGGTTTGGGAATCTCAGGAGGTGAGATTACCAATCAATATTTTGGAACTCCGTGCAATTTTCAGAGCTCTTCAGTCGTGGCCTCTTCTAAAGAGAGAGTCGTTCATTTGTTTTCAGATGGACAATGTCACAACTGTGGCATATATCAATCATCAAGGAGGGACTCACAGTCCTCTGGCTATGAAAGAAGTATCTCGAATACTGGTATGGGCGGAATCCAACTCCTGTCTAATTTCTGCGGTTCATATCCCAGGTATAGACAAGTGGGAAGCGGATTATCTCAGTCGCCAAACGTTACATCCGGGAGAATGGTCTCTTCACCCAGAGGTATTTCTTCAGATTTTTCAAATGTGGGGTCTTCCAGAAATAGATCTGATGGCTTCTCATCTAAACAAGAAGCTTCCCAGGTATCTGTCCAGATCCAGGGATCCTCAGGCGGAAGCAGTGGATGCATTGTCGCTTCCTTGGAAGTATCATCCTGCCTATATCTTTCCGCCTCTAGTTCTTCTTCCAAGAGTAATTTCCA
This sequence comes from Bombina bombina, assembly GCF_027579735.1. Classification (NCBI taxonomy): domain Eukaryota; kingdom Metazoa; phylum Chordata; class Amphibia; order Anura; family Bombinatoridae; genus Bombina; species Bombina bombina. Next base: position 368,187,530 of record NC_069502.1, read on the forward strand.
AGATTCTGAAGGAATGCTCGTTTGTTCTGCTGGTGGCTCCAGCATGGCCTCACAGGTTTTGGTATGCGGATCTTGTCCGGATGGCCACTTGCCAACCGTGGACTCTTCCGTTAAGACCAGACCTTCTGTTTCAAGGTCCTTTTTTCCATCAGGATCTCAAATCCTTAAATTTAAAGGTATGGAGATTGAACGCTTGATTCTCAGTCAAAGAGGTTTCTCTGACTCTGTGATTAATACTATGTTACAGGCTCGTAAATCTGTATCTAGGAAGATATATTATCGAGTCTGGAAGATTTACATTTCTTGGTGTCTTTCTCATCATTTTTCCTGGCATTCTTTTAGAATTCCGAGAATTTTACAGTTTCTTCAGGATGGTTTGGATAAAGGTTTGTCTGCAAGTTCCTTGAAAGGACAAATCTCTGCTCTTTCTGTTCTTTTTCACAGAAAGATTGCTAATCTTCCTGACATTCATTGTTTTGTACAAGCTTTGGTTCGTATAAAACCTGTTATTAAGTCAATTTCTCCTCCTTGGAGTTTGAATTTGGTTCTGGGGGCTCTTCAAGCTCCTCCGTTTGAACTTATGCATTCACTGGACATTAAATTACTTTCTTGGAAAGTTTTGTTTCTTTTGGCCATCTCTTCGGCTAGAAGAGTTTCTGAATTATCTGCTCTTTCTTGTGAGTCTCCTTTTCTGATTTTTCATCAGGATAAGGCGGTGTTGCGAACTTCTTTTAAATTTTTACCTAAGGTTGTGAATTCTAACAACATTAGTAGAGAAATTGTGGTTCCTTCATTGTGTCCTAATCCTAAGAATTCTAAGGAGAGATCATTGCATTCTTTGGATGTAGTTAGAGCTTTGAAATATTATGTTGAAAGCTACTAAGAATTTCCGAAAGACTTCTAGTCTATTTGTTATCTTTTCCGGTTCTAGGAAAGGTTAGAAGGCCTCTGCCATTTCTTTGGCGTCTCGGTTGAAATCTTTAATTCATCATGCTTATGTCGAGTCGGGTAAAACTCCGCCTCAAAGGATTACAGCTCATTCTACTAGGTCAGTTTCTACTTCCTGAGCGTTTAGGAATGAAGCTTCGGTTGATCAGATTTGCAAAGCAGCAACTTGGTCTTCTTTGCATACTTTTACTAAATTCTACCATTTTGATGTGTTTTCTTCTTCTGAAGCAGTTTTTGGTAGAAAAGTTCTTCAGGGAGCTGTTTCAGTTTGATTCTTCTGCTTATATTTTCAGTTTTTTTTATTATAAGATTTAAACTTTATTTTGGGTGTGGATTATTTTCAGCGTAATTGGCTGTCTTTATTTTATCCCTCCCTCTCTAGTGACTCTTGCGTGGAAGATCCACATCTTGGGTATTCATTATCCCATACGTCACTAGCTCATGGACTCTTGCTAATTACATGAAAGAAAACATAATTTATGTAAGAACTTACCTGATAAATTAATTTCTTTCATACTAGCAAGAGTCCATGAGGCCCACCCTTTTTGTGGTGGTTATGATTTTTTTGTATAAAGCACAATTTTTCCAATTCCTTATTTTTTATGCTTTCGCACTTTTGTCTTATCACCCCACTTCTTGGCTATGCGTTAAACTGATTTGTGGGTGTGGTGAGGGGTGTATTTATAGGCATTTTGAGGTTTGGGAAACTTTGCCCCTCCTGGTAGGAATGTATATCCCATACGTCACTAGCTCATGGACTCTTGCTAATATGAAAGAAATGAATTTATCAGGTAAGTTCTTACATAAATTATGTTATTTTTGGAAACCTCAATTTATTTTCAACTTTAAGAAAAGACAAGCAACATATGATTTATTTATTTCCCCTAGGAAAGGCCACTTTTGTTTACGATGACTCACACTGAGTATAATAGAGAAGGAAAGAAAGAAACCATTATGGGCTAGAATACTATAGGAGATATTTCATTCTCCCATTCGAGCGTTAACTGCGCTAGAAGTAAGCTTTTTGCACTCGTCGGGTTGTGCTCATATTATGAGTTGAAAGTAAACTGTTTTAACTCTTGTGCTAAACCGAAGAAAAAAAAAACACCCAACTTGTGCGCTAACCTAACATGAAAATATTAATATTTCACATACCAATTTTCTTCACATAGAAGAATATGTTCTATTTATTCATAAATAAATAAATATTTTTACATATATCTGATTTTTTTTAGTACAATATATATCTATACCTATATATAGATGATTATATATAGATAAATATATATACAGTTATATAAGAAAACAAATATTTACAGTAAATACATAGTTAAAACCTTTATTAAATATGAATATTGCATACATATGCTTTTACATGTTTATCTGCTTAACTGCAAAGGACTCCAATGCACTTATATATATATAACTATATATGTGTACATATGTATTTATGTGTTTTTATGTGTATATATGTCTGTAAATACATATATACACAAATAAATACATAAAACATATGTACAGACACACACATATAAATATATATATACAGCAGGCAGGCCAACACTCGCGGTTAACATTTCATCCACACAGGTTGCTTCTAAAGTATTGATAGTAGTGAAGAAAAGGATTCACTCGCCAGGATTTTCAAAGTTACCATTTAATGTCACATTAAATGGTAATTTGAAAATCCTGGCGAGTGCATCCCTTTTCTTCACTACTATATATATATATATATATATATATATATATATATATACGTATATATATATATATATATATATATATATATATATATATATATATACTGTATATACAGTATCCCACAAAAGTGAGTACACCCCTCACATTTTTGTAAATATTTTATTATATATTTTCATGTGACAACACTGAAGAAATGACACTTTGCTACAATGTAAAGTAGTGAGTGTACAGCCTGTATAACAGTGTAAATTTGCTGTACCCTCAAAATAACTCAACACACAGCCATTAATGTCTTAACCGTTGGCAACAAAAGTGAGTACACCCCTAAGTGGAAATGTCCAAATTGGGCCCAATTAGCCATTTTCCCTCCCCGGTGTCATGTGACTCGTTAGTGTTACAAGGTCTCAGGTGTGAATGGGGAGCAGGTGTGTTAAATTTGGTGTTATCACTCTCACACTCTCTCATACTGGTCACTGGAAGTTCAACATGACACCTCATGGCAAAGAACTCTCTGATGATCTGAAAAAAATAATTGTTGCTCTACATAAAGATGGCATAGGCTATAAGAAGATTGCCAAGGGGCCCATTTATCAAAGGGCTTGCGGACCTGATCCGACACTGCGGATCAGGTCCGCAAGACCTCGCTAAATGCGGAGAGCAATACGCTCTCCACATTTAACATTGCACCAGCAGCTCACAAGAGCTGCTGGTGCAACGCCGCCCCCTGCTGACTCGCGGCCAATCGGCCGCCAGCAGGGAGCTGTCAATCAACCCGATCGTATTCGATCGGGTTGATTTCCGGTGATTCCTGTCCGCCTGCTCAGAGCAGGCGGACAGGGTTATGGAGCAGCGGTCTTTAGACCGCTGCTTCATAACTTGTGTTTCTGGCGAGTCTGAAGACTCGCCAGAAACACGGCCCTTCAAGCTCCGTACGGAGCTTGATAAATGGGCCTGTATGACTCTGAAACTGAGCTGCAGCATGGTGGGCAAGACCTTACAGCAGTTTCACAGGACAGGTTCCACTCAGAACAGGCCTCACCATGGTTGACCAAAGAAGTTGAGTGCACGTGCTCAGCATTATATCCAGAGGTTGTCTTTGGGAAATAGACGTATGAGTGCTGCCAGCATTGCTGCAGAGGTTGAAGGGGTGGGGGTCAGCCTGTCAGTGCTCAGACCATACGTTGCACACTGCATCAAATTGGTCTGCATGGCTGTCGTCCCAGAAGGAAGCCTCTTCTAAAGATGATGCACAAGAAAGCCCACAAACAGTTTGCTGAAGACAAGCAGACTAAGGACATGGATTACTGGAACCACCTCCTGTGGTCCGATGAGAACAAGATAAACTAATTTGGTTCAGATGATGTCAAACGTGTGGCGGCAACCAGGTGAGGAGTACAAAGACAAGTGTGTATTGCCTACAGTCAAGCATGGTGGTGGGAGTGTCATGGTCTGGGCCTGCATGAGTGCTGCCGGTACTGGGGAGCTACAGTTTATTGAGGGAACCATGAATGCTAACATGTACTGTGAAATACTGAAGCAGAGCATGATCCCTTCCCTTCGGACACTGGGCCGCAGGGCAGTATTCCAACATGATAACGACCCCAAACACACCTCCAAGACGACCACTGCCTTGCTAAAGAATCTGAGGGTAAAGGTGATGGACTGGTCAAGCATGTCTCCAGACCTAAACGCTAATGAGCATCTGTGGGGCATCCTCAAATGGAAGGTGGGGGAGCGCAAGGTCTCTAACATCCACCAGCTACATGATGTCGTCAATGAGGAGTGAAAAAGGGCTCCAGTGGCAACCGTGAAGCTCTGGTGAACTCCATGCCAAAGAAGGTTAAGGCAGTGCTGGAAAATAATGGTGGCAACACAAAATATTGACACTTTGGACCCAATTTGGACATTTCCACTTAGGGTGTATTCACTTTTGTTGCCAACGGTTTAGACATTAATGGCTGTGTGTTGAGTTATTTTGAGGGGACATCAAATTGACACTGTTATACAGGCTGTACACTCACTACTTTACATTGTAGCAAAGTGTAATTTCTTCAGTGTTGTCATATGAAAAGATATAATAAAATATTTACAAAAATGTGAGGGGTGTACTCACTTTTGTGAGATACTGTAGAAATATATATATTTACACACACACACACGCATATATATTTATATATATATATATATATATATATATATATATATATATATATATATATATATATATATACACACACACACACACAGAAGCGCACTCACAGGAATGAACAACTAGCTCAATAACATTGTTAGCCTGTTCTATGTCGATTTATCACCTCGGTGCAGTTTCTTTTTAGCCCAGTAATGCTTTTTACAGAGTAGAACTTTCCTGTAGTATATCAGTCTTGTCTGATCACGCCTAGGGGGTTGTCATGTTCCTTGTTCAGAGGAGAATTGCCTGCCTGTTCGGGGCTGGACTGACCTTATTTGGCGGGATCAGACTGATATACTTTAGGAAAGTTTTCCTGTGTTTAACTCACCATAGAACATGCTACTGAGCTGTTTTTTTGTTCCTGGTAGAGCGATTCTCTCTCTGTATGCATTTGTGTATGTATGTATATATTTATATATACATACATACATATACATCTTTAGAGATGTATATGTATGTATCTCTATGTTAAAGTCCTTTGCCTTCCTTAGGTAACCAGAGCTCAGAGGACGTGGTAATCATTCTAGCATAAATTGTGCTGAAGTGATCATGTTTACTTTGAACATGTAATATGAGCGGTAAACTTTATGAGGGCAAACAACTGTAATAAGCCCCTTATCGCTCGCGCGTAACTGTTAGCACTCCTCTCATAATCTGGCCCTTGTGTCTTATATGAGGCTACTTATGGACCTCTCTACACTAGCAAATGCTCACAATACGTAACTACTAAAGTGGTCATTTATTAACTTCCTCCTATGTATGAATGAACTTAAGCAGGTAGTTGTTACCTCAAAAATACATCAATAAAACAAATGAGAAAATGTATTATTTGGTCAAATACTCATTAAATAAACTAAATTTAGAAAAGAACACGCATAAGGCTCTTTTGGAGAATCATAGGTGAAAATGACAGTTACAGATTTTAAGAATAAAATAAAGTGTTAGAAACTTGGATGAGGAAGTGGGTGCACTCTGCACTGCCAGAAGTATATATCTAGCTGCCTAAGTAGATCACTGAGTTGTAGCTAATGTTTAGGTCTCATTTATACTAGACCTCTTTGTAGTGCAATATCTCACAGGAATATACAAAGGGAGAGTGCTAGAGATTGGTTGGAACTAGCAAATCTGTGAAATAACTAGTAGTAAGTCTTTTTGTCTTACACAGGAAAACAAGGATTGCTAATACAGGTACATTTAGGTGTTATGCCTGAAGACAGATATCTGGATACAAAATAGACATTTAGAAAAATACAAACAACCTCTACAGTAAGTAAACTATATATATAATAGTATATAATGCCAGAGTACAAGCAAAAGGAATATTAAAAACGTTACAGTAACGTTAGAGAATTAATAACACTTTTTTTTTCCAATCATTTTTATTAGTTTACAATATTGAAGACCTATTACATGGTTGTGTACATAAACAGTTAACAGAGAAGAGAATCATAGGTAACAAAACACATACCTTTAGACTTTAATAATTTGTCATGGGTTAACATATAATGACATGTTGATCACAAAGCGTTACAAGCGAGGAGAAGAGGGGTGTGTAAGAGATTTTGGATGGGGGTTATAGGGGGAGGGGGGCTAGGGATCGATATCAAGAAACTCCTGATTAGGTCCAGGGATGGTGATGGATCGGATTCAATGAATGGGGTATTATATTTGAAGGGTTATAGAGTTGGTGAATGGAAGAGGGATGTTAATTTTTATTCTAGAAAAAGAGTATATTGAGGAAATGTTCAGATTTATCATAATATCTGTGGTACATTTCTTCTAGCGATAATACATGTTCAACTTCTTTTAACCATTGCGATATGGAAAGTATTTGGGGTTTCTTCCAGAGGTGTGATATCAGACGTTTGGCACTGGTTAACATTATTTGTAGGAGCCGGAGGGAGGTTTTATCTTGACAACCTAAATGAGGGATTTTGTTTAACAGGAGCATCTGAGGGTCTAAATTAACGTTATGATTTAGTTTTTTAATAATGTATTGTTCAACTTGTTCCCAAAAGGGTTTGATTTCAGAGCAGTGCCACCATATATGTGACAATGTACCTGACTCCAGCATTTCGGGGAGACCGAAGGGTATATTCTATGTAGCTGTGATGGGGTGAGATACCACCTGGGCAATATCTTGTAATTAATTTCTACTATATTAGCTGAGATGGGGGGATTTTTTAATTGATTTGAAGCTTCTTTTCCACTCTTCTTCAGTAAGTTGTATAGTTAATTATTTTTCCCAAAGTGATCTAAACGAGGAAGGTTTTCCAGAGTCAGAAAGTTTTTATATGTTAGAGAGATAAGGTGTTTAGGTGTATCGGCGAGAAGACATACGCCTATATTTAGAGTTTTGTCGGTAAAGACCCGCGTAGCTAACGCTGCTTTTTTTTCCAGTGCACCCTTAAGACAACGCTGGTATTTAGAGTTGTCTGAGTGGTTGCGTTAGGCTCAGAAAAGGGAGCGTTGAGCATAATTTACCTTCTCTTCAACTCTCAATACCAGCTTTGCCTACGGTAGCAGTAAGCTGGAAAAACGTGCTCATGCACGATATACCCATAGGATACAATGGGGCTGAGCTGGCTGGAAAAAAAACTAACACCTGCAAAAAAGCAGCGTTCAGCTCCTAGCGCAGCCCCATTGTTTCCTATGGGGAAACACTCTCTAAGTCTGCACCTAACACCCTAACATGAACCCCGAGTCTAAACACCCCTAACCTTACACTTATTAACCCCTAATCTGCCGCCCTCGCTATCGCTGACAACTACATTATAATATTAACCCCTAATCTGCCGCTCCGGACACCGCCGCAACCTACATTATCCCTATGAACCCCTAATCTGCTGCCCCTAACATCGCCGACACCTGTATTATATTTATTACCCCCTAATCTGCCCCCCCAACGTCGCCGCTACCTTACCTACACTTATTAACCCCTAGTCTGCCGACCGGACCTCACCGCCACTATAATAAATGTATTAACCCCTAAACTGCCACACTCCCGCCTCGTAAACACTATAATAAATTTTATTAATCCCTAATCTGCCCTCCCTAACATCGCCGTCACCTACCTACAATTATTAACCCCTAATCTCCCGCCCGCAAAGTCGCCGCTACTATAATAAAGTTATTAACTCCTAAACCGAAGTCTAACCCTAACCCTAACACCCCCATAATTTAAATATAATTTATATTAAACGAAATAATATTCTTATAATTAAATAAATTATTCCTATTTAAAACTAAATACTTACCTATAAAATAAACCCTAATATAGCTACAATATAACTAATAATTACATTGTAGCTATTTTAGGATTTATATTTATTTTACAGGCAACTTTGTATTTATTTTAACTAGGTACAATAGCTATTAAAAAGTTAATAACTATTTAATAGCTGCCTAGTTAAAATAACTACAAAATTACCTGTAAAATAAATCCTAACCTAAGTTACAATTAAACCTAACACTACACTATCAATAAATTAATTAAATAAATTAACTACAATTAGATAAACTAAAATACAATTAAATAAACTAATCTATAATACAAAAAAAAACACTAAATTACAAAAAATATTTTTTTTTACAAGAACTTTAAACTAATTACACCTAATCTAAGCCCCCTAATAAAATAAAAAATCCCCCCAAAATAAAAAATGCCCTACCCTATTCTAAATCACAAAAGTAATCAGCTCTTTTACCAGCCCTTAAAAGGGCTTTTTGCGGGGCATTGCCCCAAAGTAATCAGCTCTTTTACCTGTAAAAAAAAATACAACCCCCCCAACATTAAAACCCACCACCCACATACCCCTACTCTAACCCACCCAAACCCCCCTTAAAAAAACCTAACGCTAACCCCCTGAAGATCATCCTACCTTGAGCCATCTTCACCCAACCGGGCCGAAATCTTCATCCAAGGTGCGCAGAGGAGGTCCTTCATCCGGTAGAAGTCTTCATCCAGGCGGCGTCTTCAATCTTCATCCATCCGAAACAGAGCCATCTTCAAAGGAGCCGACGCGGAGCCATCCTCTTCAACCGACGAATGAAGGTTCCTTTAAGGGACATCATCCAATATGGCGTCCCTTCAATTCCGATTGGCTGATAGGATTCTATCAGCCAATCGGAATTAAGGTAGGAAAAATCTGATTGGCTGATTCAATCAGCCAATCAGATTGAAGTTCAATCCGATTGGCTGATGCAATCAGCCAATCGTATTGAGCTTGCATTCTATTGGCTGATTGGAACAGCCAATAGAATGCCAGCTCAATATGATTGGCTGATTGGATCAGCCAATCGGATTGAATTTCAATCTGATTGGCTGATTGGATCAGCCAATCAGATTTTTCCTACCTTAATTCCGATTGGATGATAGAATCCTATCAGCCAATCGGAATTGAAGGGACACCATCTTGGATAACGTCCCTTAAAGGAACCTTCATTCGTCGCTCAGTCGTCGGTTGAAGAGGATGGCTCCGCGTCGGCTCCTTTGAAGATGGCTCCGCTCCGGATGGATGAAGATTGAAGATGCCGCCTGGATGAAGACTTCTACCGGATGAAGGACCTCCTCTGCGCACCTTGGATGAAGATTTCGGCCCGGTTGGGTGAAGACGACTCAAGGTAGGGAGATCTTCAGGGGGTTAGCGTTAGGTTTTTTTAAGGGGGGTTTGGGTGGGTTAGAGTAGGGGTATGTGGGTGGTGGGTTTTAATGTTGGGGGGGGGTTGTATTTTTTTTTACAGGTAAAAGAGCTGATTACTTTGGGGCAATGCCCCGCAAAAAGCCCTTTTAAGGGTTGGTAAAAGATCTGATTACTTTTGTAATTTAGAATAGGGTAGGGCATTTTTTTATTTTGGGGGGATTTTTTATTTTATTAGGGGGCTTAGATTATGTGTAATTAATTTAAACTTCTTGTAATTTTTTTTATTTTTTGTAATTTAGTGTTTTTTTTGTATTATAGAATAGTTTATTTAATTGTATTTTAGTTTAGCTAATTGTAGTTAATTTATTTAATTAATTTAATGATAGTGTAGTGTTATGTGTATTTGTAACTTAGGTTAGGATTTATTTTACAGGTAATTTTGTAGTTATTTTAACTAGGTAGCTATTAAATAGTTATTAACTATTTAATAGCTATTGTACCTAGTTAAAATAAATACAAAGTTGCCTGTAAAATAAATATAAATCCTATAATAGCTACAATGTAATTATTAGTTATATTGTAGGGGTTTATTTTATAGGCAAGTATTTAGTTTTAAATAGGAATAATTTATTTAATTACAGGAATATTATTTTGTTTAATTTTAATTATATTTAAGTTAGGGGGTGTTAGGGGTTAATAACTTTATTATAGTAGCGGCGACGTTGCGGACGGGAGATTAGGGGTTAATAATTGTAGGTAGGTGGCGGTGATGTTAGGGAGGGCAGATTAGGGGTTAATAAAATGTATTATAGTGTTTGCGAGGTGGGAGTGCGGTGGTTTAGGGGTTAGTACATTTATTATAGTGGCGGCGAGGTCCGGTCGGCAGATTAGGGGTTAATAAGTGTAGGTAAGGTAGCGGCGACGTTGGGGGGGGGCAGATTAGGGGGTAATAAATATAATATAGGTGTTGGCGATGTTAGGGGCAGCAGATTAGGGGTTCATAGCTATAATGTAGGTGGCGGCGGTGTCCGGTCGGCAGATTAGGGTATAAAAATTTTTATTAGAGGGTTGGCGATGTGGGGGTGGCTCGGTTTAGGGGTACATAGGTAGTTTATGGGTGTTAGTGTACTTTGTAGCACAGTAGTTAGGAGCTTTATGTTCCGGCGTTAGCCCATAAAACTCTTAACTACAGCCTTTTTTTGGCGGTAGGAGTCTTGTCGGTAGAGGCTCTACCGCTCACTTCTTCCAAGACTCCAAATACCAGCGTTAGGCAAATCCCATAGAAAAGATAGGATACACAATTGACGTAAGGGGATCTGCGGTAGCCTGGAGTCGCGGAAAGGAAGTGAGCGGTAGACCCTTTCCTGGCTGACTCTAAATACCAGCGGGCGGTAAAAAGCAGCGTTAGGACCCCTTAACGCTGCTTTTGACGGCTAACGCCAAACTCTAAATCTAGCCGATAGTGTTTCAAAAGGTGTACATGTTCTGGTAAAGTGGGTTTGGTTTGGGTGTGATTGTAAAAAGTTCCTCGTTTGGAAGTAGGAAAACCATGTGTTGAGTGGGGCATCAATGTTGGTTTGTATTTCGAGAAATGTTTTGATTTGACCTTCTTTCAAAAGAAGATAGATTGGGACACGGGAGGACTGGCCCCGGACTGTTGCTGGCTTATTTGAGTTTAGGCTAGGGAAGATTTTGTTATTTAATAGAGGGGTAAGCGGGGATATTTGGCTAGAGATATTTTTGTGTAGTGTAATTAATTCATCCCAAATTCGTAATTTTTACTCGACAAAGGGACTGGATCGAGTATCTGGAGGGCGGAATTTACTTGGAATCCAGCAGATGTTTCTTATGGAAGTGTCTTTTAAGGACTGAGCATTTAAGGTAACACTTTGACTTGAGGAGAAGAATATGACACTAATATTTTGTCGATAAATAGTTGAGGTAGGCCAAGTTTGTATAGGGTGAACTATAGAAACTGCCAGTCCACCCTATCAAATGCTTTTTCTGCGTCAGTTGATAAAAGAGTTAGAGGAGAGTGGGCAGAATCAGAGTATTGTATTCATTGGAGTAGTCTGGATGTGTTATCTTTTGCTTTGCGGTTAGGCATGAACCCTACCTGGTCTGGATGAATTAGGGCTGAGAGGAATTGCTTTAATCTATTGGCCAAAATCTTTGCATATAATTTAATGTCAACATTTAGGAGGGATATCGGTGTGAAGTGTGTGACTTGTTCAGGATCTTTACTAGGTTTAGGGATAACAGTAATATCGGCTTCTAACATTTGTTTTGAGAAGGAAAGGAGAGGAAGACAACCTCCAATCTGAAAAAAAGGATCAACATAGAGGTGTCCATCCAGATCCATGTAAGAATCAGGGTAGCTATACTATAGTATCTAAGGGCCCAGTGTATGATGAATGTCGTCAAGTAAAGCCATGTCTGGAGAACTTATAATGGGGGACAAGTTATGAAACTATGGTGTAAGAGGGGGCAGCATCAAGGTAGAGTGCCATATGAAATACATAGCACAGGCTCAACACATTTCATGCAAGCTCTCTAAGATAGTATAGCCTCCACACCTGAGGCAACTTTCAAGGGTTTATGGACACTTCCCGCAGTAGGGGGATAACAGGAGAGCATTCATGCCAAATGCCAAAATATTCCTGGATTAATTGAGATATAAGGGAAGCAACCCCATTTGCTTCTGTTGTGGCCATTCTCCACAATTAGTCAAAGACTCACGGTGCTTCCTTGTCTCACTCTCTTTTCCACACACACCATCTTTAGGTGAGCAGGGGGTTCTCTGATGGTAGCTGTGAAACTATTTTGGGTGCAGGTGGAAACATGGGTGGTACCTTCATCTTGTCTTCCAAGTTCTCCTCCAGTGCCTTAGAACTGGTGTAGCTATCAGTCTCATGCTTTCTGTCATCATCTCTTGTATCTGTATCAGTAAAGGTTGTCGGAGCAGGGAGGAACATTTCAAGATTGCACAAATAACCTCAATAATATGCTCATAAAATGTATTTAGTGTTGAATGTCCCTTTAAATGCCTTTTCTATTGTAAACCACAATAAATAAGTAAATGTATTTTGCACTGCAAAAAAAATATTCGGCTAGATTACGAGTTTTGTGTTAGAGGCTGTGCGGTGCTAACGAGCAGTTTTCACTTAACAAAAAAACTTTGCTCATTACTGCACTCCAATACCAGCGCTGCTTAAGTCAGCGGTGAGCTGGTGTAACATGCTCGTGCACGATTTCCCCATAGGAATCAATGGGGAGAGCCGGCTGAAAAAAAGTCTAACACCTGCAAAAAAGCAGCGTAAAGCTCCTTAACACTGCCCCATTGATTTCTATGGGGAAATAAAATTTCTGTCTACACCTAACACGCTAACATGAACCCCGAGTCTAGACACCCCTAATCTTACACTTATTAACGCCCCTGACATCGCCGCCACCTACATTATATTATTAACCCCTAATCTGCCGCTCCGGACACCGCCGCCACCTACATTATACTTATGAACCCCTAATCTGCTGCCCCCAACATCGCCGACACCTACATTATATTTATTAACCCCTAATCTGCCACCCCCAAATGTCGTTGCAACCTACCTACACTTATTAACCCCTAATCTCCTGCTCCCAACTTCACCGCCACTATAATAAACATATTAACCCCTAAACCTAAGTCTAACCCTAACCCCCCCTAACTTAAATATAATTTAAATAAATCTAAATAAAATTACTATACTTAACTAAATTATTCCCATTTAAAACTAAATACTTACCTATAAAATAAATAAACCCTAAGCTAGCTACAATATAACTAATAATTACATTGTAACTAGCGTAGGGTTTATTTTTATTTTACAGGCAAGTTTGTATTTATTTTAACTAGGTAGAATAGTTACTAAATAGTTATTAACTATTTAATAAACTACCTAGCTAAAATAAATACAAAAGTACCTGTAAAATAAAACCTAACCTAAGTTACAATAACACCTAACACTACACTATAATTAAATAAATTCCCAAAATTATATACAATTAAATACAATTACCCTATCAAATGCTTTTTCTGCGTCAGTTGATAAAAGAGTTAGAGGAGAGTGGGCAGAATCGGAGTATTGTATTCATTGGAGTAGTCTGGACGTGTTATCTTTTGCTTTGCGGTTAGGCATGAACCGTACCTGGTCTGGATGAATTAGGGCTGAGAGGAATTGCTTTAATCTATTGGCCAAAATCTTTGCATATAATTTGCATCAGCCAATAGGATTTTTCCTACCTTAATTCCGATTGGCTGATAGAATTCTATCAGTTAATCGGAATTGAAGGGACGCCATCTTGGATAACATCACTTAAAGGAACCTTCATTCTTCAGTCGCCGTGGAAAGAAGAGGATGCTCCGCGTCGGATGTCTTGAAGATGGACCCGCTCCGCGCCGGATGGATGAAGATAGTAGATGCCATCTGGATGAAGACCACTTCTGCCCGTCTGGAGGACCACTTCTGCTGGATTCGTTGAGGACTTTGGCCGGTTGGATGAAGACTTCTCCCGGTAAGGTGATCTTCAAGGGGTTAGTGTTAGGTTTTTTTAAGGGGGTATTGGGTGGGTTTTAGAGTAGGGTTGGTTGTGTGGGTGGTGGGTTTTATTGTTGGGGGGGATTTGTAATTTTGTTTACAGGTAAAAGAGCTGATTATTTTGTGGCAATGCCCCGCAAAAGGCCCTTTTAAAGGCTATTTGTAATTTAGTGTAGGGTAGGGCTTTTTTTATTTTGGGGGGCTTTTTTATTTTGCATAAATAAAAAGAGAGAAGCGCTCAACCTGGGAATGAACAATAACATAATAGCTTGTTCTATGGCTAGTTACCACCCTAGAAGCAGCTTCTTTTTGCTCAATATGTGCCTTTCACAGAGAAGAACTTTCCTGTAGCATATCAGTCTGATCCTGACTTCACAGTACAGTCCAGTACCGAATTACCAGGCAATCCCTCCCTAAACGAGAGAAACGGCAAAACCTCAGACGTACGTTTTGACCTATTGTGGGCCTCATCAGTGAGGCGCAGCCATATCCCTCTAGGCACACTGAGCAATGGGTCCACGTCTGGATTCCCGCATTACACTTAGGGAGACTTCCCTAAGTGTCATAATTTGCATAAATAAAAAGAGAGAAGCGCTCAACCTGGGAACGAACAATAGCATAATAGCTTGTTCTATGGCTAGTTACCACCCTAGAAGCAGCCTATTTTTGCTCAATATGTGCCTTTCACAGAGAAGAACTTTCCTGTAGCATATCAGTGTGATCCTGACTTCACAGTACAGTCCAGCACCGAAATACCAGGCTATCCCTCTCTGAACGAGAGAAACTGCAAAACCCCAGACGTACGTTTCGTAATTCTTTTATTAGAAAAATAATCATATATGCATATATACAAAATAAAATCATAATAACAAATGCAAACAAAATATCTCTTGTTACAAAACTGAAATATTGACCCACATTTTTGTCATCAGAAAAAAATAAAAATGCAAACATTAAACTTAAATAATCACACAAAATAAAATTAAACATATTTCAAATACAGACAAAAACAAACTGGAGGGAAAAAAACCCCAAAAAAACTAAATAATCCAATCCTTCCACTTCTTTGTCTTCCAGATGCCTTCAGAATCTAATTCCCCATATCGCCTCCTATCAAAAGAAAAATACAAAAACAACTTCCCACGGATCATACCCACACAATTACCTACATCACGTAGTAACAACTACCTCTTTCTTAAAAATCAAAATATTACGCACATCCCACAACACCTCCTTCACACAACATGCCAACAACCATATCAATCTTGCTTTCTCCTTTTCCACACCACTTCCACACAAACCATACATCATCATATTAAAAGTAAAAAACTGCACTCCAGTCAAACCCTTAATCATCCTTTTCAAACTTCTCCAAACATCCCTAGCATACTCACAATTCCAAAACAAATGAATAACACTCTCGCTTTGAAAACAACCATCTCTAGGACACACTTCTGAAGCCACTAAACGACGCATTCTCCGAAAATCCCTTGTTGGCAAACACTTATGCACACTCATCCAACTAATATCTTTCTGCCTATTCATCAAATACTTATTACACACATTTTTCCATACCAACACACATTCATTTTCATTCAAACCCCCAATCAACTCAAGACCTTCCTTCTTCTCCAACATTTTCAACACCATTCTGTTTGCACACCACATCTCCCTACTAATATTCTCCAAACCATATTTTTCAAACCAACATTCCACCCTTACATAAAACCACGGAACAGCAAAACATACCGGTTTCTTTCTATCAATCTCAAATAAACCATATCGTCTTAAAACATTTCCACAAGCATACTTTACCATACAACCAGCCATGCTATCCTTACCACTCAGAACCACACACCTACTAACATATTTCACAGCCAAAAATCTCTCCACATTTGGAAAACCCTTACCACCAACATTCTTACTCTTAACAACAACATCTCTTTTCAAACGCTCTATACCAGAACTCCAGAAAAAAGAAAACAACACTCTCAAAATTCTCCGAAAAATCCTCTGAGGTGGCGGAAAAACTAAAGCCAAATATAACATAATAGGGATCAAAACCGATTTAATAACTAACATTTTTCCTTCCAAAGATAAAGTCCTTAAAGACCAAAACTGAAGTTTTCTACTCACTTTATCAAAAACATTCTCCCAACTTTCCAAGCCTTTCAAATCCACATCAAATTTCACCCCCAACACCTCAATTGCACCTTCAGTCACAGGCCATCCACAGGAATCAATCTCCCTATCATTACCAAAAACTTTAACTTTACACTTATTCCAATTAACTCTGAAACCACTTGCCATACAAAAAACATTCAACTAAAGTTTTCACCCTCCTCAAACCAGCCTGAGTCTCACATACCACACTCACATCATCCATATACCCAATCACTTTTAAACACCTTCCATTACTACCAGGAACACTCACACCTCTAACTAATTTATCCTTCCTCAAACTAGTTAATAATGGCTCAATGACACATACAAATAACACAGGAGACAAAGGACATCCTTGACGCACTCCAGATTTAACACAAAATTCCTCAGTCAAAAAACCATTAACCTGGACTTGACTCACAATATCACTATACAAACGTTTAAACCATCCAATAATCTTACCAGAAAAACCTAAACGTTCTAAAACATGAAACATAAAATCACGCACTACCCTATCATACGCTTTTTCAAAATCCACAATAGCAACAGCAACAGACCTCATCCTCTCCCTCACATACCACAGTACATCACGTAGTAACAACAAACTTTCAGAAATCTGACGCCCAGGAACAGCACACACTTGCTCTTCACCCACAACCTTACCAATCACTCCACGCATTCTATTTGCCAACACCTTTGCAATAACCTTATAGTCAACATTCAACAACGTAATCGGCCTCCAATTCCTCAAATCTCTCTTACCACCCTTTTTAAATAACAAAACAATCAAACCTTTCCTCATTGAAACAGGCAAAACATTCATTCTAAAAACAAACTTACAAACATCCAACATATCCACCCCAATCAAATTCCAAAAACAAGTATAAAATTCAACAGGCAAACCATCACAACCAGGTAAACCAAAAAATACTAATGGCACTGCACTATTTTATAAAATAGGGTAGCCTATTATTCTCTGGATTAATTTATAGAATATAGTAATGTGAATTTATTTATAATCCAGATTTAATATCTTACAAGATGGCAGAGGTGCTGTGTACTGGTTATTAGAAACAAAAGATATCAATCCTGAGATTGATGAAGTGTACACCTGAATAGCACTCTTCCCCTATTTGGTAATGGCAAAAATCGGAGCAGGTATAGAGGTCTGAATTGGGAGGAGTATGTGGCGATATATTAAAATATAACTTTTATTAGACAATTAAAAATAAAAAGCAACAACACACACATTGAACATATATACTTTATTAAAATCACAGGATAGGGTCTGAGTAAGTTCTCTCCGTGGATCACGGGAGATAGAAGTGGTTGTGATAAATGTTTAAGAGAGCCTGAATGTCAGTTGGACATCAGGGTATTCTCTTTCAATATATATTATTTCGATATAGGTAGCACTGACTCAGTATCAGTAGATATGCTATTGGACTTGGATGTACTGTGTGTAAATTGTAACTTGTGGTGGAATTTAATTTTTATATTTATAAATTTGAATAAAGGTAATGCAACTTTCTCTTAGAAATCAGTCTGACACTGATAAGAGGATTGAAATCCTATTGTCATCATATGGCTATATTTTGATGTTAGGTGTAACAACTCTTACTTTTTCAGACCCAACTTCTGTTGCAATAATTTTACTTTAGTTTTCAAATTTATTGAATTAATATCCCCCTATGTTTGTTTCATTTACACACTTATCACTGTCTTGCATATTTTTTGGTAACGTACTGCTGCAAAATAGCTGCTGCTCGTAAGGCTGGCTTAGTATTGCTTATGCTGATAATTTTCTATTTGAACGTATTGTCGTATTCAATGCTGGATATTTTTAAAGGCTATATGCTGCTCTTAAATAAACCATTTGCAATATTAGATATATGCTAAAGCTCAATGATTCTTAACCGCCAGTTTATGGTCAGCTTGGTCTTGCTTCAGCTAATGGTTGTCTGGTTTAAACGTATTTACCGTATTTTATACTAAGTTTTTTCAAAGGCTGTGTGCTGATTTTAGAAAAACGTTTACACACTTGTCACTATCTTTTGTATTTTTATGTTAGAGTACTGCTACAAAATAGCTGCTGCTCGTAAGGCTGGCTTAGTATTCCTTATGCTGATAATTTTCTGTGTGAACGTATTATCATGTTCATTACTAGATATTTTTAAAGGCTGTATACTGGTCTTAAATAGACCATTTGCAATATTAGATATATGCTAAAGCTCAATATTTCTTAACCTCTAGTTTGTAATCAGCTTAGTCAGTCCAGTCTTACTTCCGCTGACGGTTGTATGGTTTAAACGTATTTACCGTATTTTGTACTTGGTATTTTCAAAGGCTGTGTGCTGATTTTAAATAGACAGTTTGCGGTTTTAGGTTTATGCTAGTTGCAGTTCCGTATTTCTTACCCGCCTGCCTATGATCAACACTGAGCCCTTGCTGAGAGTGCTAGAACAATTAGAAATAACGTTACTGAATTAACCGTATTTTGTACTTGGTATTTTCAAAGGCTGTGTGTTGATTTTAAATAGACAGTTTGCGGTTTTAGGTATATGCTAGTTGCAGTTCCGTATTTCTTACCCGCCTGTCTATGATCAACACTGAGCCCTTGCTGAGAGTGCTAGAACAATTAGAAAAAACGTTACTGAATTAACCGTATTTTGTACTTGGTATTTTCAAAGGCTGTGTGCTGATTTTAAATAGACAGTTTAAGGTTTTAGGTATATGCTAGTTGCAGTTCCGTATTTCTAGCCCGCCTGTCTATGATCAACACTGAGCCCTTGCTGAGAGTGCTGGAACAATTAGAAATAACGTTACTGAATTAACCCCATTTCGAGGTTAATGTACTAAATATTGTGCACAACCACAATTGTAACAACTATAAAGACTACCATTTCCTGCTAATTAAAAAATGTTAACATGCATTAAACAAACGGTTCCCTAACATGTTTCGCCGTGGCTTTTTCACGTTAGTGGCGAAACATGTTAGGGAACCGTTTGTTTAATGCATGTTAGCATTTTTTAATTAGCAGGAAATGGTAGTCTTTATAGTTGTTACAATTGTGGTTGTGCACAATATTTAGTACATTAACCTCGAAATGGGGTTAATTCAGTAACGTTATTTCTAATTGTTCCAGCACTCTCAGCAAGGGCTCAGTGTTGATCATAGACAGGCGGGCTAGAAATACGGAACTGCAACTAGCATATACCTAAAACCTTAAACTGTCTATTTAAAATCAGCACACAGCCTTTGAAAATACCAAGTACAAAATACGGTTAATTCAGTAACGTTTTTTCTAATTGTTCTAGCACTCTCAGCAAGGGCTCAGTGTTGATCATAGACAGGCGGGTAAGAAATACGGAACTGCAACTAGCATAAACCTAAAACCGCAAACTGTCTATTTAAAATCAGCACACAGCCTTTGAAAATACCAAGTACAAAATACGGTAAATACGTTTAAACCATACAACCGTCAGCGGAAGTAAGACTGGACTGACTAAGCTGATTACAAACTAGAGGTTAAGAAATATTGAGCTTTAGCATATATCTAATATTGCAAATGGTCTATTTAAGACCAGTATACAGCCTTTAAAAATATCTAGTAATGAACATGATAATACGTTCACACAGAAAATTATCAGCATAAGCAATACTAAGCCAGCCTTACGAGCAGCAGCTATTTTGTAGCAGTACTCTAACATAAAAATACAAAAGATAGTGACAAGTGTGTAAACGTTTTTCTAAAATCAGCACACAGCCTTTGAAAAAACTTAGTATAAAATACGGTAAATACGTTTAAACCAGACAACCATTAGCTGAAGCAAGACCAAGCTGACCATAAACTGGCGGTTAAGAATCATTGAGCTTTAGCATATATCTAATATTGCAAATGGTTTATTTAAGAGCAGCATATAGCCTTTAAAAATATCCAGCATTGAATACGACAATACGTTCAAATAGAAAATTATCAGCATAAGCAATACTAAGCCAGCCTTACGAGCAGCAGCTATTTTGCAGCAGTACGTTACCAAAAAATATGCAAGACAGTGATAAGTGTGTAAATGAAACAAACATAGGGGGATATTAATTCAATAAATTTGAAAACTAAAGTAAAATTATTGCAACAGAAGTTGGGTCTGAAAAAGTCAGAGTTGTTACACCTAACATCAAAATATAGCCATATGATGACAATAGGATTTCAATCCTCTTATCAGTGTCAGACTGATTTCTAAGAGAAAGTTGCATTACCTTTATTCAAATTTATAAATATAAAAATTAAATTCCACCACAAGTTACAATTTACACACAGTACATCCAAGTCCAATAGCATATCTACTGATACTGAGTCAGTGCTACCTATATCGAAATAATATATATTGAAAGAGAATACCCTGATGTCCAACTGACATTCAGGCTCTCTTAAACATTTATCACAACCACTTCTATCTCCCGTGATCCACGGAGAGAACTTACTCAGACCCTATCCTGTGATTTTAATAAAGTATATATGTTCAATGTGTGTGTTGTTGCTTTTTATTTTTAATTGTCTAATAAAAGTTATATTTTAATATATCGCCACATACTCCTCCCAATTCAAACCTCTATACCTGCTCCGATTTTTGCCATTACCAAATAGGGGAAGAGTGCTATTCAGGTGTACACTTCATCAATCTCAGGATTGATATCTTTTGTTTCATCACAACCAGGTACCTTCCCATTCTTAAAACTCCTAACAACCTCTGCAATCTCATCCAAACTTAGATCCCTTTCTAACAAATCATTATCATATTTTTCCAACTTAACCTCAATGTTTTCCAACAACTCATTTTCCAATAAAACACCTCTTGTTTTTTCTTTATACAGCTCACTGTAAAACTCATGAACTTCACGCAAAACACCATCCGTACCATTAACTTCACACTCAACCTTATCAAAAACACTAACAAAACCAGTCTTTCCTTCAAAAGCTTTCTTAAAAAAATATTTACTACAAGACTCATCCTTTTCCATTTTCTCCAATCTTGCCATAAAAAAAATTTTCTTTCCTTTTTCATGCATACACTTTTTAATTATCTTTCTTGCTTCAGCAATTTCCTCATGCACATCAATACCACAATTTCTTAATTCATACAAATACAACAACCTCAGATACCATTTATCATACAACTCCCTTTCCATTCTAGCTTTCTCACAGCCTTTCTTAATAAAAAACCTCTTTATTTCCACCTTCAACCATTCCCACCACATAAGCACATTACTATAATCACATTTTCTTTCACGCCACCTTTCATACATCCAAACAAACTGACGCTTAAACTTCACATCTTTTAACAAATCCACATTCAGTTTCCAAACACCCTTACCATACTTAATCTTCAAATCACAATTCACCTTACACATAAAAAGGGCATGATCCGTAAAGGGCATCCGCTTTAAAGAAAAATCATCAACACATAAAAATTTAGATAAAAAATAAAAATCAATTCAAGATTTTATCCCACCACTATCACTAAAGAAAGTAAAACCCTCCCCTGAAAAAGAAACAGACCCGAAGTCATCCTTCAAACCGAAAGATTTAAGCAAATCAAGTAAAAACTTCCCTGAGCTATCCACCCTACAATCACTCCCACCCTCTCTGTCCCCATTCTTAGTAATACAATTAAAATCCCCAACCAAAAAAGTTGGCTTTCGACCTGGCAGAAAAAACTTTAAAGTTTAAAAATAAAGCAAAGGTTCTACCCTATTTGGAGAAGCATATACATTAAACAAACGAAAAACAGTCCCACAAAAACTAAAACTAACCAAAAGTACCCGACCTGGGACAATATGAACTACATTAAGGATAGAAAAACTAAACCCCTTAAACAAAACTCCCACCCCCCCATTCCTATCAGAAGAACAAGACCATACTTTAGGACCATATTCCCAGTCAGCACATTTAGGATGTTCAGAGAGACCACATTCCTGCAAACAAAAAATATTAGCAGAACATACAGATAATAATTTAAAAATTGCAGCTCTCCTTGCTATAGTTGTCATACACCTGACATTAAGGGAAGAAATGGTCAGAAACATCACAAAAATAAATTAAAGAAAAACAAAAAAAGAAATAACATCAGGACTTCTTCTTTCCTTTCTTTTTCTTAGGACTCAAAGGAGATCCTTTAAATCTGCCTCTGTGATGTTCCGACCTCATAGGCTCCCCCTTGCCAGCCTCATAACCAGTAACTTCAGCAAGTTGGTTCACATCTCTTTTATCTAGATAAACAACAGAAGAGGCATCAGAAAAGTCACCTATACACTGGCTTGAGTCAGAAGGAACGTCTTTAGTAGAGACAGAAGGAAACTCTGAAATTAAAGAGTCAGCATCATTTGTAGTATCTGGATCTGCACCCTTAACTACTGGAAGATTCAAATCAGGACTCTCCCATCCATCAGAATCCGGATCTTTTTTTCGCTTGGAGGCAGATTTTTTCCCTTCAGTGTTCATATCCTCCTCAGAACTAGAGGACACAACAGCAGACCAATCAATGTTCTCCCCTTCACCAAGAACAGCATCAGGAGCAGCATCACAAGATGACTCAGTGAAGGAAACATTCTCTGTCCCAGGAACAGCAACAGTATCATCTACAGAATTGGGCAACAGGGCTTCAAGAACATCTGAAGCAGCTATCACATTAGATGTAGCAAGATCCACTTCCTGAAGATGAGATTGGGCTTCCTCCACCTTCTCAGCCACAGGAACCACCACAGGAGCATCAGACACCTCTCCGACAGGGACCCCAAATGCAGATTTCTTGCACAAAAGAGGTAATATAGAGTTCAATGCCTCATCAGAGACCTCCTCCTCATTCACAGATGGCTCAACTGCAACTGAAGATGTTTTTTTTGCAACATCAGCATAGGAAGGCTTCACTCTATCAAGCCCCTGCAACATCATCAAAGGACACATCCTGCACAGATGACTTGAAGAACCACACAGGTCACAGGTCCGGCGTTTACTACAGTGGGCAACAAGATGATCCTCCTCACCGCAATTTCGACATCTGGCACCTGGGCAATTTTCAGCAATGTGACCAGGTTGCAACTACGGCAAAAAAGAGGCATGTCATCATAGTATAGGAAACCTCTATTTCCACCAATGGCGAAAGTCTGTGGAGGGTGTTTCTTTCCACCAATACCTAATTCATCAGGCACAAACAACACCCAGAACCTGCGATTTCCATTGAAAGTCCCAAACTGATTCTTCAGCTTGCTACCTCCTTGAACATCATCAAAGTAGCGACAAAGAAACAGACGAATTTCCACATCAGTGACCCAAGGGTTGTACATATGTACTGTCACCGGGATTCTTCTCTCCCTCTGCACACAGGCAACAAATTTCATGCCAACCAACTCTGGAGCAGCAGCCATATCAATAGTCCATTGATAGCAGGTCTGTAAATAATGCTCATCGGTGAAAGCCACATCAAAAATCCCTCTTGAAGGGAATGACTGAACACAATGCAAACTTGCTCTTGGCATCTTCAAAACACCCTCCAAAACCACCTGCTGGACATGAGCCAAACCAATTTTCTCTCGAAAGTCCTCAGAGATCAACACCCGAAGTGTATGGGGAACATTTGGCACATTGGTAGCCATATTTGCCCTATTGCCTCTTTAGGCTGGATTTCAGAGCGCCCCCCAAAAGCATCATGTGGCTGAAGTCCAGGAACGATGCCACAAGGCCAAGGGGACAGCCCTACTACCCAGTTGCTCTACGCCTAAGGAGTAGCCACCACCCCAATAACAGCAGGAGCCCAAACCCCAAAGGGAAAGGACCCCAGGCCGAAGGAGCAGGTCTCCAGCCAGCAAACCAAGACCAAGACCAAGCACAGAAAACTGCACTTGATCCAAGCCAAAGGCCCGAGAAGCAACCTCAGCTGATCGTTTCGGCCTATTGTGGGCCTCGTCAGTGAGGTGCAGCCATATCCCTCTAGGCACACTGAGCAACGGGTCCATGTCTGGCTTCCCGCATCACACTTAGGGAGACTTCCCTAAGTGTCATAATTTGCATAAATAAAAAGAGAGAAGCGCTCAACCTGGGAACGAACAATAGCATAATAGCTTGTTCTATGGCTAGTTACCACCCTAGAAGCTTTTTTATTTTGTTAGGGGGATTAGATTAGGTGTAATTAGTTTAAAAATCTTGTAATTTGTTTATTATTTTCTGTAATTTAGTGGGGGGGGGTTTGTACTTTAGCTAATTTTATTTAATTGTATATAATTTAGGGAATTAATTTAATTATAGTGTAGTGTTAGGTGTTAGTGTAACTTAGGTTAGGTTTTATTTTACAGGTAAATTTGTCTTTATTTTAGCTAGGTAGTTTATTAAATAGTTAATAACTATTTAATAACTATTCTACCTAGTTAAAATAAATACAAACTTGCCTGTAAAATAAAAATAAACCCTAAACTAGCTACAATGTAACTATTAGTTATATTGTAGCTAGCTTAGGGTTTATTATACAGGTAAGTATTTAGTTTTAAATAGGAATAATTTAGTTAATTATAGTAATTTTATTTAGATTTATTTAAATTATATTTAAGTTAGGGGGGGTTAGGGTTATACTTATATTTAGGGGTTCATAACTTTAGTATAGTGGCGACAAAGTTGGGGGCGGCAGATTAGGGGTTAATAAATGTAGGTAGGTGTCGTCGATGTTAGGGATGGCAGATTAGGGGTTAATAATATTTAACTAATGTTTGCGAGGCGGGAGTGCGGCGGTTTAGGGGTTAATATATTTATTATAGTGGCAGCGATGTCCGTTTTGGCAGATTAGGGGTTAAAAATTTTATTTTTAGTGTTTGCGATGCGGGAGGGCCTCGGTTTAGGGGTTAATAGGTAGTTTATGGGTGTTAGTATACTTTTTAGCACTTTAGTTAAAGGATTACTTTCTGTTATAATTTTTAAGCTAAACAACTAACATATTAAAGTTAATAAACATTAATTAAAACCTAATGACCTATATTTTCTCCAAAACAAAGTTTCATAACGTTCTAAAAGTTATATCTTTTATTTGCTGATGATGTCACGTTATCCTGCCCACTATTTTCAGCACTGCATGTTCAAAATACTTAAACCAATAACTTTGTGTTTAAAGCGCCATTTTGAAACCTAGGTATTGTAAACGGATTGGTACAGAGCAAAGGATACCCACGGAGTGGGTTTGGAAAACAATTAAATTTGCAGACAAGATTTCTGATATACGGTAGAGATATGTTAATGAAATGCTATTGATAAAAAGCGTATTTGGGGTAGTTAGTTAGTAACAGGCATAGAAAATATTTACTTACAGTGGCCCTTTAAGAGTTTTATGCTACGGCGTTGTAGTGTAAAACTCTTAACTACTGACTTTAAAATGCGGTACCAGGCTTGACAGGAGAGGTTGTATCACTCACTTTTTGTCAGACTCGTAATACCGGCACTATGCAAGTCCCATTGAAAAAAGAGGATACGCAATTTACGTAAGTGGATTTGCGGTATTTCCAAGTCTGGCCAAAAAAGTGAGCGGTACACCTGTACCTTCAAGACTCGTAATACCAGCGGGCGTTAAAAAGCAGCGTTAGGACCAGCTAACGCTGCTTTTGAAGCCTAACGCAAAACTCGTAATCTAGGTGATTGTGAACTAAGATGCAAACTTAATGAGTGATCATAGTGATACTTGTATGTACATATGATGAAGAGATATTTGGTTTGCTCATGTTTAACCACACTGCAGCAAGGTAACAGAGTAAAAAATTTAAAAAAATTACTTTACGGGTTTGACCTTGTGAAATCGCATGGATACATGGAAATATTAAATTATAAACTGGTGATCAATTAATTTGTTATTTCTTTATTATACTTACAATTGTGTTTTAAAGGGGTTGAAAGGTCAAAATTTAAATGTGCATAGATGTATTTCAATTAGAAATATAAGCATTTTTGCAATATACTTCCATAAATAAAAATGCTTCTAGTAAAAGTTATGACTGTTTTTCAGCAGCATATGCACATATCTTGTGAGGGCCCGTGTGCCTCAGTATTCAAAAACCATACCTGCTCAGAGAGGTGACAGTGCTGTGTATTACTTCTGAAGATGTAATTTGTGTCTTACAAGCTAATACTGACCCTCTGACAAGCTGTGGTGCACAGGGCTCTCACAGGATATGTGCGTATGCCACAGAAAAAAAGTAATAACTTTTATTAGAAGCATTTTTGCTAATGTAACTGCTTCTATTTCAAATCGAAATGCACCTATGCACATTTCATTTTTGACCTGTATATCCCTTTAATTTCCTTTTTAACCACCTTGTTTGGGTCATCTGGTTTGTGTATCCTTTCCTGCTTCAAAGTTTAGTATCCAGAACCACCTTTATACTAATGATAAGTAAGCAGACTAGGGGGGCGATTTATCAAGGGCCAAATGGCCCCTCATGCCCCTGTTTCCACATGAGCCTTCAGGCTCGCCGGAAACAGCAGTTATGAAGCAGTGGTGTTAAGACCGCTGCTCCTTAACTGGTCCGCTGCCTCTGAGGCTGTGGACATTAATCCGCCCGGTTGATTGACACCCCCTGCTAGCGGCCGATTGGACGCAAATCTGCAGGGGGCGGCATTGCACAAGTAGTTCACCAGAACTGCTTGTGCAATGTTAAATGCCGAAAGCGTATGCTGTCGGCATTTAGCTAAGTCTGACGGACATGATACGCTACATGTACATGATTGAGAAACTACTCCAGCATAGGCAGGATTAACACAAATAGGTTGATGTACTGTGAGTATAATTTTCGAATTACTCCCCAGAATTCTCAGTCGCAGTGGAATCTGGTCAGCTGATCTGATGCGAGAAGTAGATTTTGAAAAATGTTCCTTAGGTTCATATTGTATTTTCAGTGGTGGTTATACAATTACCTTGTTTTGCATCATAACAATATTATTTATTAAAGGGATACTAAACCCAAAATTTTGCTATAATGATTCAGATAGAACATGCAATTTTAAGCAACGTTATAATTTACTCCTACTATCAATTATTCTTTGTTCTCTTGCTATCTTTATTTAAAAAGCAGAAATGTAAAGCTTAGGAGCCAGCCCATTTTAGGTTCAGCACCCTGGATAGTGCTTGCTTATTGGTGGCAACATTTAGGAAACCAATAATCAAGCATAACCCAGGTTCTCAACCAAAAATGGGCCGGCTCTTAAGCTTTACATTTCTGCTTTTTAAATAAAGAAAGCAAGAGAACGAAGAAAAATTGATAAAAGGAGTAAATGAGAAAGTTGCTTAAAACTGCATGCTCTATCTGAATCATTAAAGAAAAAATTTGGGGTTAGTGTCCCTTTAAGTAATGACAAACTAACATTAACAAGAGGGTAATTCATATAACTGTAGTACTGAAGGACTGAAATTAATTTCTGCTGTATGTCACATATGACTATGGAGGCTAATGAACATTATTAGGAAAATATTGATACTGACCTGAACAAAAGTCCATCACCAGCCATTGCATAAATGACTCGTGGCATAGGAAACAATGAGCCAAACAGGCTGACAGTGAGGCCTGCTACTGATCCAATTGCAACAATGAATTTAGCAGTGTAAAACCCATGGGCTACAAACATTTCCATCAGTGGGGATTCTGTGTCAATCATGTTGTACGGCACCATCAAAGTTAATATGACACTCACCTGGGAAGATGAAAGAAAATGTATGTTATAAAGGACATGTGTTACCAAATAGAATTCCCAAAGAGGTATTTCCCATTACATGAGATTCATATGTAAAATACCTGTTTATGCTAGTACTTGGGTCTTTTCAGTAAGGAAGATATATATTTTATCATTCATTTTACTGTTTCCTAAAACTTCTATTCATTCATAATTCAATGTGATTGGTTGCAGAGATATTCACCCAGTTAGATTTATCTTTACTGCGCTGAAACATTTTATATTAACAAAAGAACCTGACACTCACAGGTACAGTAAGTGAGATACACAACAGTATTTTAGTAAATATTAAAAAGAAATAATGACACTAAAGATCAGCGAATAAGTACTAGACAGACTGCTATCTTCATGCACATTCTAAAGCCAAAAAAACTCCTACCTAGGTACAGATATTCTTAACAACCAAAAACTGCAAGATGGCAAAATGCCATTTGTTCTAAGAATGGGAAACTAATTGTGCATTTTAAAGAAATGAACAGAACATTGAAGCTAACAAATTTACTAAAACGTATTAAACAGTATATTAACAGATTATATATTTAACAAGAAGTTATACTTAAAATATTTCACTTTAAAGAGAATAATATATACATGGTTTATGCTGGTATTGTGAACGTGCACCAGTGACCAGCAAGAGTTTTACACCAGTGTGCAATGCATAAGCATATTATTGCACCAATTTGTCTGTCTGTTCCCTAAACCTTACTACTGATTTAGCAACCACTGGTGATCTGCACCATATCATAAAATTATATTTAATTATATTAGGTTTCTAAGTGTCCTAGCTAAACAGACTTCCTTTAACTTGTTTGCCATGCTATTAAATGTTGTTTTCCCACTGAATTAAAGTTTAAGGAATTGCTAGCCAGTATCTAAAAATAATCTTAAAAACAGGGGCACTTTAATTCACTAAACTTTACAAAGACATTTCTTTTTAAAAATACTTACCTTTTCGTTACAGTAAACAGACCGCCGATCCTCCGCCTGTATTGCCTTCTGTATTTAGCATATCTATGACGAATCGGAGGATCGGCGGTATACTTTCCATAACGCAATGGTAAATATTTTAAAAAAGAAGTGTCTTTGTAAAGTTTAATTAATTAAATTTAGATAGTGGGCACTAATTCCTTCAAACTTTACAATCACTTTAACCTTGAGGTTTACATTCACAAATAAATCACATCATTTTATATATCACTAACAACTTTTAAAAATTCTTTAATAAATCCTTCTCTTTAAGAATCTTCTACTTCCTTCCTTTCTTCCTTTCTTTCTTTCTTTCTTTCTTTCTTTCTTTCTTTCTTTCTTTCTTTCTTTCTCCCGCCTGCCTGTCTATATATTGTCTGTCTCTATATTTATTTGTCTATCTAGCACTTCCGGATGACTACAGAATACAGAGCTGAAGACATGTAATTAGGAATAAAATACTTACAGATACATAGGCAGTTAAGCACGTGATCAGAGAAGCAGTAATGGCGTAGGGAATGGATTGTATTGGGGCTTTTTGCTTCCCTCCCCGGTAGTTGCGATGATATCAAACCCAATAAAGGCATAAAAACAAGTTGCGGCACCTTTCATTACCTGAAAAGAATGAAATGACCCTGTAATCAGAGATGTTCTAGTGCTGAGACTTCCTGAATTATTTACTGTTTAATTCAGAGCTATTACTCAGTGAAATTACTAAGCTATCATTTCCCATGTCTCTCGACATGTTAATTGCTTCAGTGAATGTATTCACTCTGATTAATTGGTTAATGACAAAATTGTTAATGATTTAATAGTTTGTTTACTTGAGCAGGTACATATTTTGGGACATTTTTAAATTACTTTCAAATGTTAGAGATGCAGATTTAATGTACAGTAAATTTGTACTATAAATAGATGACTTTTTTTTACTTATAAATCAGCCTCGTTTTTTTCACTGCTTAGATTCTGAGTTCTCAGTGCTGCTTACCTTTAAAAATACATTTCAGATATCCTCACTATGTACCAAACAAATCATAGAATTTTAAACATGAAGGCCAAGATTACAAGTGGAGTGCAAAAATATTAGCGCTATTGTATGTTACATCAGTCAAGTGCAATCAATAGCGCGTCTATTATTGCGCACAAATTCTAAAGTCTAAAGTTAATTTTTATTGCTCGAGCAATAGTATAGGGTGCAGAGACATCTAAAATTAGATAACACGTGTGGGCAAAATAGAAAGATTTATGTCAGATATAGCTTGAGTGCTAAGTTCATGATGCACTAAGCTAAGGGGGTGCTAAGCCGATAGTGCACAAGTAGTTATAGTGCATCTGTTTTTGTGTTATTCTTAGCGCAAGACTAAACACAAGATAACAAACCCTACACTAAAGATTGTAATCTAGCCCATTGTAAGGGCTTGCTGTATACAGTTAGCTAATCGTGTACCTATAAAATAGGACAGAGTTAAATGGACATGACACCCAAATTTTTTCTTTCACGATTTAAAAAGAGCGTGCAATTTTAAACAACTTTCTAATTTACTTCTATTCTCAAATTTTTTAATTCTCCTGATATTCTTTGATGAAAAGCATATCTAGACAGAGTCAGTAGCTGCTGATTGGTTGCCGCTCATAGATGCCTTGTGTGATTGGCTCACCCATGTGCATTGCTATTTCTTCAACAAAGGATATGTAGAAAATGAAGCAAAATAGATAATAGAAGTAATATGAAATGTTGTTTAAAATTGTATTCTCTGTCTAAATCATGAAAGAAAATGTTTGGGTTTAGTGTCGCTTTAAAGGACCACGTTTCACATTCCAGAGGATACAACAAGCAAATATTTTATTTCAACTTCTGTTTACTTCATTTATATTTTAAAATTATTGGCATGCATTTTTAATATTATTATTGTATATTGAATACATTGTTACTGCATTTTCATTGAATACATGTACTTGAATTTCAGCTGCTTATTGGCTAAACCGATGCAAAAGTAATTTGAAACTGGATACTTTGTTAATCAGACGTTTAAGCAAGTCAGATTAGAGATGGGTTAAAGTTGGCTTATTTCAAAGTCAGTTAAAGTCACTTTCATTGTTTGGCTTCAATTTATGTGACCTGTAGGAATTTTGGCTGACTTGACAAACATTTTCAATCATGTAACTTCTTTACAGAAGTAGGTTGAAAGGTAGAATATATGTGGACAGATATCCCTGTGATATTTTAGGTCTAAGCTTCACAGTCCCTTTAATTCATATTCATATCTTTTCTATCTTGCTCTCTATCTCTCAAGATTAGTGATCCTTAACCAGGTTCCAGGATGCTCTGAGGTTAGAGACAGAGAGAAAGCTTACAATCACAAACGTAATTATTTTGCATCACTATTGCAATATCCTGTTTTATAAGCAACTCAATATGAGCTTTTCTTAAAGCCTTTGTTTATTATAGTTTGTGAGTCTAATAATAGCATTCACCCATACACCAGAACAATAACCTGCAAACATTCCAATCTGTTCTCTAATTTACACCCAGCTTGATACAATTTGCAGAGGAAAACTTTACAAATTACTTTTATTTATGCTGAAAAGAACGTGAATATAGAAAGAACAGATGCATGGAAGAAAATTAGCTTTAATGTGAATCTCTAGCTTCTCCCTAGCGTTTTTATTCAGTTACATTCTATACTTGGTTTCACAAGGTAATTTAGGTTGACTTCTGACACCTATGTTTCTCACTTTCTAACAATGTACACATTTCCTATAACACATCAAATTATGATTTTGCCCTCTACAGAATTATAACCACTAACTTAAAAGTGCATCATGGTCAAACTAAATATAAAAAAATAATAATTATTGTTTTCACTAAAAAATTTATAGAAGAAATAAGCAGCCAGGAATCCATGTTCACTGATTAGAGAGTGCGTTGGAATGACACTTTGGGCTAGATTACAAGTTTAGCACTTGAGTGTTAACTTTGCTAGAAACCCAACAAGCGTAAAGAGTTGGACTACATATATTGCAACAGCGTTAACGTATTCTCCCCATAGACTTGAATGGAGCACACAAACTGAAAAACCTAACACCAATAATCTTGTGCTGAGCCATGTTGTTCACATTTTATATGTAATATTTATATTTAAATATATATTTTTATATACATCTGTTCTGTATATATCTATACCTGTCTATATTTATATAGATATATAGGTATAGATATATATTAAAAATAATAAATTCATATATATACAGATTTATATATATATATATATATATATATATATATATATAATATATATATATATATATATATATATATATATATCATATATTCCTATGTAAAGAACATTTGAATGCACAATATGCAAATCGCAATTCAGTTTAGTGCTGTAGGTCTAATGCGTTGTTGGGTTCTACAAAATTCTACAAAATCATTAGCATACATATGTATTTTTTAGAACATCTATAATAATCTATAACATCTATGATTATTATTTTGAAAAATATATATCTATACCTGGGTATATGAATATATACAGCTATGTATGTATGTGTATGTATATATATATATATATATATATATATTAAAAACCACAAGATCACAGGGGTGAACTCAAAGAGTGAGTATCACCACTGGGAGCCTGAGCAGCGCACACTTGTGTGAGACTTTAGATTAGCTGTGTTGGTGGAACTTAACACCACAATCACTAATAGCAAAATATATGTGTTTAAACAGATCTCCAATATATAGCAATCAAATTAATGCATACAAGAAAATAGTACAATAATAATAATAATGTATACTTATCACAATTTGAGTGAATAAAGTACAGCTGCAGGGACCAAGCCTCTGATGAAGCGGATGTTTCCGTGAAACGCGTAAGGCCACACCCCACCTTACGTCACTTGTGAACCACACGCCGAACAGGAGAATTGTTTTTACACGCTGCTTTACAGATCCACGCTATCACTGTCTTCAACGTCTATCTATCTATCTATCAGCCTCTGACCGGACTGTGTACTTCAGGAGCGGTAAGAATAATCGGAACTGTTTGACAATACTAACCGCTACCTCTTTAACCAAATCCACTTTGAACTGTACTGGGGACATTAACAACAAAGAGACTCTCCTACCTCATTGGGACTTGTTGCCAGTAATAAGTGGGGACACTTTAAGGATCCGACTGCTATAACTTACCTCATATGATTGGGGTTACCTTTGTGAGTAGGATACATTCCTAATTACTGAATGCATGTAACATGTTTCTATGGTATTAAATTGATTTGCACTATGAAAGGTATATTTGTGCACTTGTTTTTCTAGATCCCTGCATATATATATATATATATATATATATATATATATATATTTAAAAATACATAGAACATATTCCCTTATGTGAAGAATGTTGGAATGTAAAATATTTACAGTATATACACAAACACTTTATCCGACTGCTATAACTTACCTCATATGATTGGGGTTACCTTTGTGAGTAGGATACATTCCTAATTACTGAATGCATGTAACATGTTTCTATGGTATTAAATTGATTTGCACTATGAAAGGTATATTTGTGCACCTTGTTTTTCTAGATCCCTGCATATATATATATATATATATAAATATATATATATTTAAAAATACATAGAACATATTCCCTTATGTGAAGAATGTTGGAATGTAAAATATTTACAGTATATACACAAATATATATATATATATATTTAAAAATACATAGAACATATTCCCTTATGTGAAGAATGTTGGAATGTAAATATTTACAGTATATACACAAACACTTTTTTATTATTAAAGATAAATAAATATGATTTTTAATGTTTTGAGGTATTTGATTTGAAAGGGCTCCAATGTGTTTATATATATATATATATATATATATATATATATATATATATATATATATATAAAAATTCATTAAAATTATGGAGGGAGATAAAAACTGAAATTAAAATCCTCCATGTCTCAAAATTAAATCAATGTAAATATTTGCATAGGAAATTAGCACATCTAGGCAAGTATCCCGCTTGCTTTTCCCCAGAAATTCTTAATATACAATGTTACCAATGTATGCAAATGTATGCAAATATTTACATTGATTTAATTTTGAGACATGGAGGATTTTAATTTCAGTTTTTTATCTCCCTCCATAATTTTAATGAATTTTGGTTTAACCATGAAAATAGCTTTACCAATGCAGCAACCAGAAATCTATCTCCTACTGATGAGTTCCAAAAAGAATGAAACAGGCTTGTCTAGTGAGTGATTTCTGGTTTGCTGTAATAATCCTGTTAAAAGGATCGCTGTGTCAAAACAGTATTTTGAAGCAAAAAAACTGAGAATTTGCATATCTTACCCACAATTCTCTTGTACATTGGTAACATTGTATATTAAGAATTTCTGGGGAAAAGCAAGCGGGGATACTTGCCTAGATGTGCTAATTTCCTATGCAAATATTTAGATTGATTTAATTTTGAGACATGGAGGATTTTAATTTCAGTTTTTTATCTCCCTCCATAATTTTAATGAATTTTGGTTTAACCATGAAAATAGCTTTACCAATGCAGCAACCAGAAATCTATCTCCTACTGATGAGTTCCAAAAAGAACGAAACAGGCTTGTCTAGTGAGTGATTTCTGGTTTGCTGTAATAATCCTGTTAAAAGGATCGCTGTGGCAAAACAGTATTTTGAAGCAAAAAAACTGATAATTTGCATATCTAATTTGCATATCTTACCCACAATTCTCTTGTACATTGGTAACATTGTATATTAAGAATTTCTTGGGAAAAGCAAGCGGGGATACTTGCCTAGATGTGCTAATTTCCTATGCAAATATTTACATTGATTTATATATATATATATATATATATATATATATATATATATATATATATATATATATATATATATATATATATATATATAAAAAACATAACACCAACCATAACATATCTCTGTTCATCATACTACAAGACCATCATTTAAAAATAATCACCAAGTAGGCAATAAAATAATGGTTAGCTTGGAACTCAACACCTGTTTATATGATTCTGATATGGCAAAACGCTTTTTGTTTTTTTCGTAATATAATAATAAATACTAGATATGCTCTTGAACAGATACTTTACCCCATGATAAATATATACTTCACATTTTTATGCAGATGAAAATGTTTGTTTTACTATTTTTATCTATAGAAATCTTTTTATTTTGGGCCAGAGTACGAATGGAGCTCAAAGTTGCGCTTTCGCAAGCATGATATTTGCTCTCAACCTGTAATGCGCTGGTATTTCAAGTGGCCCGCAATCTGAACACAAGCATAGAGCGTGCTTCCATAGGCTGCGATAAATTTGCGCCCCACTTTTAATCTAGCCCTTTGTGTTTTAACCCCTTAACGACCGAGGACGTGCAGGGTACGTCCTCAAAAAAAAGGCAGTTAATGCCTGAGAACGTACCCTGCACGTCCTCGGTTTGGAAAGCAGCTGAAGCGATCCTGCTCGGCTTCCAGCTGCTTTCCGGTTATTGCAGTGATGCCTCGATATGGAGGCATCCTGCAATAACTTTTTTAAGCCATCCGGGTGCAGAGAGAGCCACTCTGTGGCCCTCTCTGCACCGGAGATCGGTGGTTCCCTGCGTTGGTGGGTGGGGAGCCGGACTGGGAGGCGGGGTGGCGGCCATCGATGGCCCTGGTTATGTGCAGGGGGGGGCGGGATCGTGGGCGGGGATGAGCGGGGGCACGCACGGACGCAGCGCGCGGTGCACGGGAGGGCGGGGGCGGGGCGCGTGCACGGGGAGGGATGCGGGTGTGAACCGCTACACTACAGAAAATGTGTTAATAAAAATGTTTACAATGCCCTAATATTTTTTTAAAAAAAAAAAGATCAGCAAGGTGGTGGGGGTTTGTCTGTGTGGGGGGGGGGAAGCAACACTACAGAAAAAAGCCAAATAAATATAAAAAAAGCCTTTTTTTTTTGCAAAACTGGGTACTGGCAGACAGCTGCCAGTACCCAAGATGGCCCCCAATGAGGCAGAAGGGATGGTCAGAGAAGCGGTTTTGGGGGGGGATCAGGGAGGTTGGGGGCTAAAGGGGGGGGGATCCTACACCCTAGCATATGTAAATATGCTAAAAAATTTTTTTTTTTTTTTAAAAAAAAAAACCCTTTTATTTTAGTACTGGCAGACTTTCTGCCAGTACTTAAGATGGCGGGGACAATTGTGGGGTGGGGGAGGGAAGGGAGCTGTTTGGGAGGGATCAGGGGTTGGATGTGTCAGGTGGGAGGCT
The DNA here is from genome assembly GCF_027579735.1 of Bombina bombina. Classification (NCBI taxonomy): domain Eukaryota; kingdom Metazoa; phylum Chordata; class Amphibia; order Anura; family Bombinatoridae; genus Bombina; species Bombina bombina. Next base: position 368,223,780 of record NC_069502.1, read on the forward strand.
GATCTCTACACTAAGCTAAAATTAATCCTGCAAGCTCCCTACAAACTCCCTAATTAACCCCCTTCACTGCTAGCCAGAATACACGTGTGAGGCGCCAGCAGGATTTAGCGGCCCTTCTATTACCCAGAAAGCAACGCCAAAGTCATATATGTCTGCTAATTTCTGAACAAAGGGGATCCCAGACAAGTATTTACAACCATTTGTGCCATAATTGCACAAGCTGTTTGTAAATTATTTCAGTGGAGAAACCTAAAATTGTGAAAAATTTAACTTTTTTTTCAATTTGATCGCATTTGGCGGTGAAATGGTGGCATGAAATATACCAAACTGTGCCTAGATCACTACTTGGGGTTGTCTACTATACTACACTAAAGCTAAAATTAACCCTACAAGCTCCCTAAAAGCTCCCTAATTAACCCCCTTAACTGCTGGGCATAATACACTTGTGGTGCGCAGTGGCATTTAGCGGCCCTTCTAATTACCAAAAAGCAACGCCAAAGCCATATATAGTCTGCTATTTCTGAACAAAGGGGGATCCCAGAGAAGAATTTACAACCATTTATGCCATAATTGCACAAGTTGTTTGTAAATAATTTCAGTGAGAAACCAAAAGTTTGTGAAAAAATTTGTGAAAAAGTGAACGATTTTTTGTATTTGATCGCATTTGGCGGTGAAATGGTGGTATGAAATATACCAAAATTGTCCCGAGATCAATACTTTGGGACTGTCTACTAAAAAAATATATACACTGTCAAGGGATATTCAGGGATTCCTGAAAGATATTAGTGTTCTATGTACTAGCGCTAATTTTGGAAAAAAGTGGTTTCGGAAATAGCAAAGTGCTACTTGTATTTATGGCCCTATAACTTGCAAAAAAAAGCAAAGAACATGTAAACATTGGGTATTTCTAAACCTCAGGACAAAATTTTGAACTATTTAGCATGGAGTTTTTTTGGTGGGTTGTAGATATGTAACCAGATTTGGGGGGTCAAAGTTAGAAAAAGTGTGTTTTTTTCAATTTTTCCTCCTATTTTTATATTTTTTTTTATAGTAAATTATAAAGATAAGATGAAAATAATGGTATCTTTAGAAAGTCCATTTAGTGGCGAGAAAAACGGTATATAATATGTGTGGGTACAGTAAATGGTAAGAGGAAAATTACAGCTAAACACAAACACCGCAAAAATGTAAAAATAGCCTTGGTCCCTAAACGGACAGAAAATGGAAAAGTGCTGTGGTCATTAAGGGGTTAATAAATATAAAAATAAGGTGGTTTTTAGCTTTTTAAGATTACAGTAATTATGATAAAATATTTTTTCCCTTCTTCAGAAAAATACATTTTACCAAAACTTTTTATTCTTAATGCCTTTGAAATAAGCAAGCTATTTCTCCTCTTGGGTCTTGTACATTTAGGAAAACTCTGGTGCTAATATAATACAGTACCTGAAGTGAAGCAGTAAGAATAAATAAAATATGCAGTATAGAAAAGTACTCAAAAAGCGTTTCCTTTTACACAAACTCTGAAAATATTTATTGAGTATTAAATATAATGGGGCCAGATTACAAGTGGAGCTTTCTGCACGTAAAAAGCAGAACATAGAATATTTTGCGCACAATAACATATTCCCCATAGAAGTCCAATGGAGCAAAAAAAGTGAAAAAACCCTACTTTGACACACAAACCCGATTGCATATTCTCAAATGTGCTAACCCAACATGAAAATGAATATTTCACATTCCCAATGTTCCTTCACATAGAATATTATGTTCTATTTATTCATAAATACATATTTCTACATATATTTGATGACATTTTGGTACAACATATATACTATAATAATTATATATACCTATACATATACATGATTAATATATATGTATACATTACATATATACAGATATATATAGGAATATCTATTAAAAATACTTAGAACATATTCTATATGCATATATGTAAACTATTACAGTAAATACACAGTATAACACTTTATACTATTGCATAAATATGATTTTTCAAGTTTTTAGTTACTTGACTGCAAAGGGCTCCAATGCACTTAAATATGTCTGTAAATACATACATACACATATAATACATAATACACATGTACTACACATATGAACATACACATATATATACTGTAGTACACATACTTATACATCTTTAGAGATGTATATTATGTATCTCTATGTTAAAGCCTTTTGCCTGCCTTTTTTCTCTAACACCTGAGACCTTGTATCTTTGAGCCCTTATAACTTTTTTTGTGCAATATTTTTTTCTAATACTGGAAAAGAAAAACAACAAGCGCAACCACGATTCACTGTATCGGCTTTATTCCAGTCAGTGCCCTGACTAAAAAATTCACACTTACAAAATGCAAGATTAAAATGTGCCCATAATATCAATTGTGTCTCCACTGATGTTCTGGTCCGGTCCTACATGCGGTTTACAGTCATTCATCAAAGGTAGTGCTAATAGCAATATCTCTTCAACATTGGATAGGACCTTCCGGGTAAACAAATGGGCTTTCCGCCCCGACAATAGTACACAGTCCTTCAGGATATCACCCAAACACCTGAACGCGTTTCGTTTACTCACGGGGTAAACTTTTTCAACAGTGAATCGTGGTTGCGCTTGTTGTTTTTCTTTTCCAGTGTTCGTATGAGAGGATATGACTGTAATCAAGATCCTATAGGCCAGCAGCACCAAAACGATTTGAGGGGAAACACCTCCAAAGGGCTCACTATTTGAACAGAGTATGAGCTCAGTTTATCATTACAATATTTCACCGTTATAATGTTTGACTGAAACATTGAATATCAACAAATAACAATAAGGCGATATATTCCTTTTATATATTGTGGGAAATTCAAAATCAGTTACAGGATATTTTATGTTCTACAGGTTATAAGTGCTTTGATTTTTTTAGTATATATCAAATTGTAATATAATTATAATTAGATTCTATTTTTTATCTAGTATATTAGCATCAAATTTTGTTTTATATTAGACCAATATTTCCCTATATCTCTTATTTTAGTTTTTACCTTGTGCTATTTTTTTCTCCTCTGATCTTCCGTGATAGTTGCGCTGCTTGTTGTAAATATATAATTGTTTCTAATAAGTTTTTATTAGATGGTGTGTATTATGAGTGTACTGATTTTGTAATGTATTTTTGTGTTTTGTGACACTTTTTTTGTTTCTTGAAACAGTTAACCAGCAGCTCTGAGGTCGTGCTAACCCGACACACTATAACTTCAATTGCGCTCAAGTGATCGTGTTTACTTTCAATTTGTAATACTAGGGGAAAACCCGAAACATGCAAACCCCCGCAATAAACCCCCAATCGCTCGCATGTAACTATTAGCCATCCACTTATTTGCTGGGCCCATTATATTTAACCCTTTGAGGTGCTAATGACGGCTCTGAGCCGTCACAGAATTTCACGTGATGCTTGGTGACGTCACGCGCAATTACGTGATGACGTCACCGCGCAACTTTATTTATACTTAACAATGTTAAGTATAGGAGGAGGGGGCATGCTGCTTAGAAGCCTGTATCTCAGGCATCTAAGCAGTTACAGACCCCCAAGACCTATTGTTGGAAAGGTAATTGCTTAACCTTTCCAACAGTGTAAGTCTTGGGGGTCTGTAAAAAAAAAAAAAAAAGTTCAAAAATAAAAAAAATAACATAAATTATTAGCACCCAGGTGGGAAATGGCTTAGCAGCCAAAGGGTTGAAACTATTATTTAAAACTAGAGAAGTATTCTTTTTGCATATATCAATACATGTAACATTCCATTTCACAATGATAAAACAATCTTCTTAGTCAGAAATTATATTATAATAAACAATATTTAAATATTACAATCCTTTACATTTAAAGGGTTAGGAAGGTCAAAATTTTAATGTGCATGAATGCATTTCAATTTCCAATAGAAACATTTTTAAAATGTACTTTCATTAAATTGCTTCTAGTAAAAGTTATAATAGTTTTTTTAGTGGCATACGCACATATGCTTTGAGGGCCCCTGCACCATATTCGAACACTACACATTGTCAGAGGTCTGGCAGTCTTGTGTATTGTGTCAATGAAGACAATTTGTGACACACAAGCCACCGCTGACTGTCAGTAACGTTTCTATTCAAAATTAAAATGCACCTATGCTCATTTCAATTTTGACTTTTAGGTAAAAAAAGTAACCAAAACAAAACTATTCTTGTATAAATCACAGTTTTAAAGGGATACTAATTTTTCTTTCTTTCACGATTCAGATAGAGGAGGAAATTTTAACCAACTTTCTAATTTACTCCTATTATTAATTTTTCTTCGTTCTCATGGTATATTTATTTGAAAAAGCAGGAATGTAAGATTAGGAACTGGCCCATTTTTGATTCAGAACCCTGGGTAGCGCTTGCTGATTGGTGGCTACATTTACCCACCAATCAGGAAGCGCTATCCAGGGTTCTGAATCAAAAATAAGCCGGCTCCTAAGATTTACATTCCTGCTTTTTAAAATAAGTGTTTTGCCTGCTATGCCTCATGAATTTAAAGGGATAGTAAAGAGGACATGCAGCCTGCTGACTTCCCAAGGCCACCCTACAACAAACATGTCCCAAAACTGACTTTAACAGACAGCTGACTTCAAAACAAAACACTTATTAATAACATCATGTTTGTGGTTAGCCTTGTGCTCTCCAGAATTAAGCCCAGATTAGTTACAAGTGGTGGGTGAAGTTTGGGTTTGAAATACATATGCAGCAAACAGGACGTTAATTTGTTTTACAAATGTTTAAACTTGGCTGATATGTTATTCTACTGTAAGGTAACAGAAATAACTTGTAATTACAAAATGTTTACTGTCCTTTTAAGGAATTCTCACATAACAAGTACTTACCCCTGACCATCCATACGCCAAGAATTGTCCTTCTGACCAATTTTTTCCATTGACAAAGAACAGCCCAGCAATCATGATAAAGACCCACACCGCCATGTTAATTACATTCAGCACATTATTAAATCCCACAGAATTCTTCACGCCAAGTGCGACTATTATTGTTACAATAACTGCAATAACAAGAGCTAGAAGATCTGGGTAGGATTCTTCTCCTTTGCCTATAACAATAATAACAAATGGAAATCATCATATAAGTACATAAATATAACAAATCGATTATGGTAAATGTACAGGACTTAGTTCAGCTCTTCATTGTGTTTGGCTGAAATTCATTTTTTTGTAAGAGAACCTGTTTTACTTATTTGTTGAGTACTAATATTTTGTATTGTGTTATCTTGCGCCCCACAATATTAATATAGTTACAGTCCTGTTGTACAGTGCAATTAAAAAAGTTTAATGGTCTCCTATCCATTAAAACATTCATGTGAAATATTCATAGTAAGTATATAACAGAAAACTGCACAGAGACTTGGGGGCCTATTTATCAAATGTCTTGCAAGACAGGTCCGCAAGACATCGCTGAATGCAGAGAGCAATACGCTCTCCGTATTCAGCATTGCACCAGCAGCTCACAAGAGCTGTTGGTGCAACGCCGCCCCCTGCAGACTTGCGGCCAATGGGCCGCCAGCAGGGAGGTGTCAATCAACCCGATCGTACTCGATCGGGTTGATTTCCGGCGATTCCTGTCCGCCTGCTCAGAGCAGGCGAACAGGGTTATGGAGCAGCGGTCTTTAGACCGTTGCTTCATAACTGCTGTTTCTGGCGAGTCTGAAGACTCGCCAGAAACACGGGACCACAAGCTTCATTCGGAGCTTGATAAATGGGCCCCATTATATTTATCTACATTTATTTCACATTCTGTGTATAATATATTCGTAGTTACTGTCTCCCTAAACCACCTCTGAAACCTTATTACACGATTTTTTGCCAGCACAGCAAATAAATATATTTCAGCTTGGAAGCTACGTTTGAAAAAAACTTACCAGAAGCAAAATAAGCTGGCACTTCAAAGCATTGCCAGCTGCGCAAGATGGCAACTGGTACAGCTATCAGACATGTTACACAAAAAGACCACTCAGGTAAAGCTTAGCCTCTGTCTGCCAATAATGTATCATATTATGGGCTAAAGTACAAGTCTAGAAAAAAACATAATTTATGCTTACCTGATAAATTCCTTTCTCCTGTAGTGTAGTCAGTCCACGGGTCATCATTACTTCTGGGATATTAACTCCTCCCCAACAGGAAGTGCAAGAGGATCACCCAAGCAGAGCTGCTATATAGCTCCTCCCCTCTACGTCACACCCAGTCATTCGACCGAGAAACTATAGGGTGCAGTGGTGACTGGAGTATAATTTAAAAATTTAGACCTGCCATAAAAAACAGGGCGGGCCGTGGACTGACTACACTACAGGAGAAAGGAATTTATCAGGTAAGCATAAATTATGTTTTCTCCTGTTAAGTGTAGTCAGTCCACGGGTCATCATTACTTCTGGGATACCAATACCAAAGCTAAAGTACACGGATGACGGGAGGGACAGGCAGGATCTTTATACAGAAGGGACCACTGCCTGAAGAACCTTTCTCCCAAAAACAGCCTCCAAAGAAGCAAAAGTGTCAAATTTGTAAAATTTGGAAAAAGTATGAAGAGAAGACCAAGTTGCAGCCTTGCAAATCTGTTCAACAGAGGCCTCGTTCTTAAAGGCCCAAGTGGAAGCCACAGCTCTAGTGGAATGAGCTGTAATTCTTTCAGGAGGCTGCTGTCCAGCAGTCTCATAGGCTAAACGTATTATGCTACGAAGCCAAAAGAGAGAGAGGTAGCAGAAGCTTTTTGACCTCTCCTCTGTCCAGAATAAATGACAAACAGGGAAGAAGTTTGTCGAAAATCTTAGTTGCCTGTAAATAAAATTTCAGGGCACGGACTACATCTAGATTGTGCAGAAGTCGTTCCTTCTTTGAAGAAGGATTAGGACACAATGAGGGCACAACAATCTCTTGATTGATATTCTTGTTAGTGACAACTTTAGGTAAGAACCCAGGTTTAGTACGCAGAACTACCTTATCTGAATGAAAAATCAGATACGGAGAATCACAATGTAAGGCTGATAACTCAGAGACTCTACGAGCCGAGGAAATAGCCATTAAAAACAGAACTTTCCAAGATAACAGCTTGATATCAATGGAATGAAGGGGTTCAAACGGAACACCCTGTAAAACGTTAAGAACTAAATTTAAGCTCCATGGTGGAGCAACAGTTTTAAACACAGGCTTAATCCTGGCCAAAGCCTGGCAAAAAGCCTGAACGTCTGGAACTTCTGACAGACGTTTGTGTAAAAGAATGGACAGAGCTGAGATCTGTCCCTTTAAGGAACTAGCAGATAAACCCTTTTCTAAACCCTCTTGTAGAAAAGACAATATCCTAGGAATCCTAACCTTACTCCATGAGTAACTCTTGGATTCACACCAATGTAAGTATTTACGCCATATTTTATGGTAAATCTTTCTGGTAACAGGTTTCCTAGCCTGTATTAAGGTATCAATAACTGACTCCGAAAAACCACGCTTTGATAAAATCAAGCGTTCAATTTCCAAGCAGTCAGCTTCAGAGAAATTAGATTTTGATGTTTGAAAGGACCCTGAATTAGAAGGTCCTGTCTCAGAGGCAGAGACCAAGGTGGACAGGATGACATGTCCACTAGATCTGCATACCAGGTCCTGCGTGGGCCACGCAGGCGCTATTAGAATTACCGATGCTCTTTCCTGTTTGATCCTGGCAATCAATCGAGGAAGCATCGGGAAGGGTGGAAACACATAGGCCATCCCGAAGGTCCAAGGTGCTGTCAAAGCATCTACCAGGACCGCTCCCGGGTCCCTGGACCTGGACCCGTAACAAGGAAGCTTGGCGTTCTGGCGAGACGCCATGAGATCTATCTCTGGTTTGCCCCAAAGTCAAAGTATTTGGGCAAAGACCTCCGGATGAAGTTCCCACTCCCCCGGATGAAAAGTCTGACGACTTAGGAAATCCGCCTCCCAGTTCTCCACTCCAGGAATGTGGATCGCTGACAGGTGGCAAGAGTGAGACTCTGCCCAGCGAATTATCTTTGATACTTCCATCATCGCTAGGGAGCTTCTTGTCCTCCTTGATGGTTGATGTAAGCTACAGTCGTGATGTTGTCCGACTGAAACCTGATGAACCCCCGAGTTGTTAACTGAGGCCAAGCCAGAAGGGCATTGAGAACTGCTCTCAATTCCAGAATGTTTATTGGAAGGAGACTCTCCTCCTGAGTCCATGATCCCTGAGCCTTCAGGGAATTCCAGACAGCGCCCCAACCTAGTAGGCTGGCGTCTGTTGTTACAATTGTACAATCTGGTCTGCTGAATGGCATCCCCCTGGACAGATGTGGCCGAGAAAGCCACCATAGAAGAGAATTTCTGGTCTCTTGATCCAGATTCAGAGTAGGGAACAAATCTGAGTAATCCCCATTCCACTGACTTAGCATGCACAATTGCAGCGGTCTGAGATGTAGGCGTGCAAAGGGTACTATGTCCATTGCCGCTACCATTAAGCCGATTACCTCCATGCATTGAGCCACTGACGGGTGTTGAATGGAATGAAGGACACGGCAAGCATTTTGAAGCTTTGTTAACCTGTCTTCTGTCAGGTAAATCTTCATTTCTACAGAATCTATAAGAGTCCCCAAGAGGGAACTCTTGTGAGTGGTAAGAGAGAACTCTTCTCTTCGTCACCTTCCACCCATGCGACCTTAGAAATGTCAGTACTACTCTGTATGAGACTTGGCAGTTTGAAAGCTTGACGCTTGTATCAGAATGTCGTCTAGGTACGGAGCCACCGAAATACCGCCAGAAGAGAGCCCAGAACCTTTGTGAAGATTCTTGGAGCCGTAGCCAACCCGAATGGAAGAGCTACAAACTGGTAATGCCTGTCTAGGAAGGCAAACCTTAGATACCGGTAATGATCTTTGTGAATCGGTATATGAAGGTAGGCATCCTTTAAATCCACTGTGGTCATGTACTGACCCTTTTGGATCCTGGGTAAGATTGTCCGAATAGTTTCCATTTTGAACGATGGAACTCTTAGGAATTTTGTTTAGGATCTTTAAATCCAAGATTGGTCTGAAGGTTCCTTCTTTCTTGGGAACCACAAACAGATTTGAGTAAAACCCTTGTCCGTGTTCCGACCGCGGAACCGGATGGATCACTCCCATTAGTAAAAGATCTTGTACACAGCGTAGAAAACGCCTCTTTCTTATCTGGTTTGTTGACAACCTTGAAAGATGAAATCTCCCTTTTGGGGGAGAGGCTTTGAAGTCCAGAAGATATCCCTGAGATATGATCTCTAACACCCAGGGATCCTGGACATCTCTTGCCCAAGCCTGGGCGAAGAGAGAAATTCTGCCCCCCACTAGATCCGTTCCCGGATCGGGGGCCCTCAATTCATGCTGTCTTAGGGGCAGCAGCAGGTTTTCTGGCCTGCTTGCCCCTTGTTCCAGGACTGGTTAGGTTTCCAGCCTTGTCTGTAGCGAGCAACAGCTCCTTCCTGTTTTGGTGGCAGAGGAAGTTGATGCTGCTCCTGCCTTGAAGTTACGAAAGGCACGAAAATTAGACTGTCTAGCCCTAGGTTTGGCTCTTTCTTGAGGCAGGGCATGGCCTTTACCTCCTGTAATGTCAGCGATAATTTCTTTCAAACCGGGCCCGAATAAGGTCTGCCCTTTGAAAGGTATGTTAAGTAATTTAGATTTAGAAGTAACATCAGCTGACCAGGATTTTAACCACAGCGCTCTGCGCGCCTGAATGGCGAATCCGGAATTCTTAGCCGTAAGTTTAGTTAAATGTACTACGGCATCAGAAATAAATGAATTAGCTAGCTTAAGGGTTTTAAGCTTGTGTGTAATCTCATCTAATGGAGCTGAGTCAAGGGTCTCTTCCAGAGACTCAAACCAAAATGCTGCCGCAGCCGTGACAGGCGCAATGCATGCAAGGGGTTGCAATATAAAACCTTGTTGAACAAACATTTTCTTAAGGTAACCCTCTAACTTTTTATCCATTGGATCTGAAAAGGCACAGCTATCCTCCACCGGGATAGTGGTACGCTTAGCTAAAGTAGAAACTGCTCCCTCCCTCCTTAGGGACCGTTTGCCATAAGTCCCGTGTGGTGGCGTCTATTGGAAACATCTTTCTGAATATAGGAGGGGGTGAGAAAGGCACACCGGGTCTATCCCACTCCTTAGTAACAATTTCAGTAAGTCTCTTAGGTATAGGAAAAACGTCAGTACTCGACGGTACCGCAAAATATTTATCCAACCTACACATTTTCTCTGGTTATTGCAACTGTGTTACAATCATTCAGAGCCGCTAACACCTCCCCTAGTAATACACGGAGGTTTTCCAGCTTAAACTTAAAATTTGAAATGTCTGAATCCAGTTTATTTGGATCAGATCCGTCACCCGCAGAATGAAGCTCTCCGTCCTCATGTTCTGCAAATTGTGACGCAGTATCTGACATGCGCCTAATATTATCAGCGCACTCTGTTCTCACCCCAGAGTGATCTCGCTTACCTCTAAAGTTCTGGTAATTTAGACAAAACTTCAGTCATAACATTAGCCTTGTCCTGTAGTGTGATTGTAATGGGCCGCCCTGAAGTACTCAGCGTTACAATATCACGCACCTCCCGAGCGGGAGAATGCAGGTACAGGACACGTGAGGCAAGTTAGTCGGCATAACTTCCCCTCGTTGTTTGGGTGAATGATGTTCAATTTGTACAGAATGACTTTTATTAAAGAAGCATCACGCAATTAGTACATAAATTTCTATTGGGCTCCACCTTGGCTTTTGCACATATAGCACAGAGATATTCCTCTGAGTCAGACATGTTTAACAAACTAGCAATTAAACTAGCAAGCTTGGAAATACTTTTCATTCAATTTACAAGTAATATGAAAAACGCACTGTGCCTTTAAGAAGCACAGAAAAAAATTATGACAGTTGAATAACAATGAACCGAGAAATGATAAAAACCAAATTTTTCCCGTAAAGGCATAAATTTAGCAAAGGATTGCCCCCATTAGTAATGGATAACTAACCCTTAATAGCAGAAAAAAATGTACAAAATAAAACGTTTTTTATCACAGTCAAAGCACAATCTCACAGGTCTGCTGTGAGTGATTACCTCCCTCAAAATAATTTTTGAAGACCCTTGAGCTCTGTAGAGACGATCCGGATCATGCAGGGAGAAAACAGACTTTTGACTGAATTTTTGATGCGTAGCAAAAGCGCCAAAATAGGCCCCTCCCCCTCACACACAGCAGTGAGGGAAGTTCAGTAAACTGTCTTAAATTAAAATAAAATAAACGACAGCCAAGTGGAAAAACAGTGCCCAAAACAATTTTTCACCCAGTACCTCAGATAATTAAACAATTTAGCATGCCAGCAAAAACGTTTAAAATCAAATAACATGAAATGTCATTAAACAGCCTGTTGCTAGACGTTCCCACTGCAAGTTAGGCTAAAAATTATATGCATATAGTATTATCCCAGTGAAGTGCCATTCCCCAGAATACTGAAGTGTACACATATATACATAACAGCCTGATACCAGTTGCTACTACTGCATTTAAGGCTGAACTTACATTATATCGGTATTGGCAGTATTTTCTCAGTCAATTCCATTCCTCAGAAAATAATATACTGCAACATACCTCTTTGCAGGTGAACCTGCCCGCTGTCCCCTGATCTGAAGTTTACCTCACTCCTCAGAATGGCCGAGAACAGCAAATGAATCTTAGCTACGCCGGCTAAAATCATCCAAAAACTCAGGTAGATTCTTCTTCAAATTCTACCTGAGAAGGAACAACACACTCCAGTGCTGTTTTAAAATAACAAACTTTTGATTGAAGATATAAAAACTAAGTATAATCACCACAGTCCTCTCACACATCCTATCTATTAGTTGGGTGCAAGAGAATGACTGGGTGTGACGTAGAGGGGAGGAGCTATATAGCAGCTCTGCTTGGGTGATCCTCTTGCACTTCCTGTTGGGGAGGAGTTAATATCCCAGAAGTAATGATGACCCGTGGACTGACTACATTTAACAGGAGAAAAAAATATTATTACTATTGTGCATTAATATCGCTCAAGCACAGTTAAAGGGCCATAATACCCAAATGTTTAAACACTTGAAAGTGATGCAGCATAGCTGTAAAAAGCTGATTAGAAAATATCACTTGAACATCTCTATGTAAAAAAGAAAGATATTTTACCTCAAAAGTTCCTCAGTAGCCACCTCCCATTGTAAAGGATTTCTAAGCAGCATTTTAGTGTGTCTGTCCTGGGACATCTGAAGGGATGAGCATCGTGCACTCTCATATTATTTCACCAAACAGGTAAAGGAAGCTTACTATGAAATCTCATGAGAGTTAAGTCAAATCTCATGAGATCACAGTAAGAGTTCATGACCTCAGCACTGCTGATGCTGATTGGCTGCTGCTCATTTCTTCATTTTTTTAAATTTTTTTACCTGCAGCTGGGAGCAGCTGAGTATAACTTTTTACACAGAACTTACTCTGCTGAGCTGAGGAAATTGTGAGGTAAAATATCTTCCTTTTTTACATAGAGATGCTCAGGTGATATTTTCCTGTCAGCTTTTTACAGTTATACTGCATCAGTTTCAAGTGATTTAGCATATGAGTATTATGTCCCTTTAATGTGCTTTTACTTTTGTTCTCATATTACAAGTCAAAAGTTATATTTAGGGAACTCTAACATTTGCATGTCAGATAGCGCGGGTGCACAATGTCTCTCACATAACAGACCTCTATGGGACCACACAATAAAATTCATGTTGGATATTGTTCTATTGCTAAGCCGGTGGTGCGCAAGTAGTGGAGTTCTTCATATAATTCTGTGCTATATTATTAAACTTTACATTTTACAGTGATATTTTGGATTATGCTAAAGTTCAATTCCCCACTTGTAATACAAGCGCAATGAAGAAGAGCTTGGTGCCCCTCAATATATTCATAGTATAGGGGGCGCTAAAAAAGATTTAGCCATCTTAAGATGCTTTGGTTCAAATATTAACGATCCTCTCGTACCAGATTGTGTGTTATTCTTTGTGTGAGGTTGCATCATACCCTGGGCTATTGTGCTCAGCTTGTAATGTAGCCACAAACATTTTATAGTCTGATACTATTGACACATCCAAAATCAGCCAGTATTGACAAATCCTGGACTCTATATAATATCTACTTTATAATAGATATGAACCATTTAAAAATCACATCAACATCATGGAAAATCAGTTAAAAGGAAAATGTGCACAGTCAAGAGCTGATCTATTAAATTGTATTGTATTTATATTATATACAATTTACTTCTTTTATCTAATAAGCTTAATTATCTTGGTGTCATTTGTTTAAAATCATATCTAGGTAGGCTCAGGAACAGCAATACACGACTGTAAGTTAGCTGGGTTTTGGAAGCTGCACATTTATGCCTCTTGTCATTGGCTCAGCTAGCTAGCTCCAGCAGTGCATTGCAACTACTTTAACAAAAGAGAATGAAGCAAATGTGATCAAAAAGTGTATTGTAAAGTTGTTTTAAATTGTATGCTCTATCTGAATCAGAAAAAAATCTGTTTCATGTCCCTTTAAGTTTACAGTACACTGTCCTTTAACATTTTGTTTCTCCCTATCAAGTGTAATATATAAAAGGCATGCTCCTTTATACCATTTCAAGGCAACAAGAAATAAATTTGATGCAGTGTTTTCCAGAAATAAGGAATAAAACAAAGTGTGGCTGGGACCTTTTCACTATAAGCATGTATTGTGAGGAAGTCTCCTGATTAAGCCTTACCCAATCCATTTAATGTTCCCACTCTGTCAATCATCCAGTGACTGATGGTGTGATTGGCTAAAGAGTCAAACATACTGCTTAGTGCACTTGCCCCTGCTGCTGTGCCAATTAGATACTCTAAGATTAAATTCCATCCAATGAAAAATGCCACAAATTCTCCAACAGTGACATAACTGTATGTATAAGCCGAGCCTGTTGTTTTTGGTACGCGTACTCCAAATTCAGCATAACATACACCTGTTAAAAAAAAGAAAATAATATTAATTTGCAAACAAAAATTGTAGCTCTCATTAAATCACTTAGCCTTATGTCAGCCTATAACAGTTCTATATTACTTTATAGTATCAAGGACTGGTATAAGATGCATCTTATAAAATGACCAACTGAGTAAGGGTGTATTTATATAAGGTATTACTATTATAAAGTCAAAGCAGTAGCAGTGGTTTAAATATTTTCTAGGTAAAACCCCTCACAGTCAACTGAAAATGAACCAAAAAGGAGAATACATTTTTAAATTCTCCATAACAACCTGATAAGACCATAAATATCAGTGAGGTACAGCCATATCCCTCTAGACACATTGGGCAAGGAGTATTATGACCTAGGGGAAAGTCTCCCTAAGGCTGATATGGGAAACAAGACATGGGGGCCGAATTATCAAGCTCTGAATGGAGGTTGATGCCCCTGTTTCCGCATGAGCTTTCAGGCTTGATGGAAACAGCAGTTATGAAGCAGCGGTCTAAAGACTGCTGCTCCATAACTTGTTTGCCTGCTCTGACGCTGCGGACATCAATCTGCCCGATCCTATACGATCGGGCTGATTGACACCCCCTGCTAGCAGCCGATTGGCTACGAATCTGCAGGGGGCGGCATTGCACAAGCAGTTCACTGCTTGTCCAATGATAAATGCCAACAGTTTATGCTACACTGTATCATGTCTGCTCGCACTTTTATAAATCGGCCCCAGAGACTCTTTACCCATTGTGCTTAGAGGGATATGGCTTCCCTCACTGACAAGGTCCAAATGAGGCCAAAATGATCCTCTGGAGTTGCCATTTCCCTTGTTCAGAGCAGAATTACCTGGTATTTCGGGGTGGACTGACCTTGTAAGGCTGAGTCAGACTGATCAGGAAAATTCTGCTCTATAAAAAGCATGATTGGGCTAAATGAAGCAACTCCCTGGTGGTAACAATAGAACAAGCCACTGAGCTGTTTGTTCCTGGCAGCTTCTTTTTCTGTATGTACTGGTCTCACATTACTCAGCAGTAAGGTTCTGGTAACTGTTGGTGAGTGTTCTCTTGCATACATGAATCTCTAGTAAGTAATGTCTGTTGCTCATCAGCTGTTCTAAGACGCTGCAGCAAGAACTGAATAACACTCATAGGACTGTGACTGAAGAGTTTCTACTTTTTTGAGTAGATTACAAAATTCTGTAAAGATCAGCTTATATTTTCTATCGCAGGTAAGAACATTATTATTATTATTATTTTCAGTTATTTGTAGAGTGCCAACAGATTCCGCAGCGCTATAAACATAGGCGGTATACAAGGTAACATTTATAGGGATCAAATGGATAGAGGACCCTGCCGAGAGTTGCACTTTTGTAGTAGGATCTTATAAATGTGATCTACAAACAGCTGGATTCATAGGGGCATATGTATCAAGTTCTGAATGGAGCTTGATGCCCCGTGTTTCTGGAGAGCCTGCAGGCTCTCCAGAAACAACAGTTATGAAGCAGAGGTCACAAAGACCGCTGCTCCATAACCTGTCCACCTGCTCTGAGCAGGCGGACAGACATCGCCGGAAATCAACCCGATTGAGTACGTTCGGGTTGATTGACACCCCCCTGCTGGTGGCCTATTGGCCGCAAATCTGCAGGGGGCGGCGTTGCACCAGCAGCTCTTGTGAGCTGCTGGTGCAATGCTGAATACGGCGAGCGTATTGCTTGCCGTATTCAGCGAGGTCTGGCGGACCTGATCCGCACTGTCGGATCAGGTCCGCCAGACCTTAATAACTAGAGGCCATAGGCTTACATGCTAAGGGGGATCAAGGGCATAGCAATGGAGGAGAGGAATTGGGATTAGGAAAGGTTAGTGTAGGTTGTATGTATCCCTGAGCGCTTGAAGCTTTAAAAACTAGGGGAGAGTCTTGTTGAGCGAGGCAGAGAGTTCCACAAGATGGGAGCCAGTCTAGAGAGGTCCTGTAAATGGGAATGTTAGGAGGTAACAAGACAGGAGGAGAGTAGGAGGTTGTGAGGAGAGCGAAAGGGACGGGAGGGAGAGTATCTGGAGACAAGGTCTGAGATATAGGGGGGAGCAGTGCAGTTGAGGGCCTTGTATGTCAGAGTCAGAATGTTGTGTTTAATCCTGGAGGCAAGAGGAAGGAATAGACATACAGGTATAGGTAAATACAGATATATATATATATATATATATATATATATAAAATATATACAGTATCTCACAAAAGTGAGTACACCCCTCACATTTTTGAAAATATTTTATTATATCTTTTCATGTGACAACACTGAAGAAATGACACTTTGCTACAATGTAAAGTAGTGAGTGTACAGCCTGTATAACAGTGTAAATTTGCTGTCCCCTCAAAATAACTCAACACACAGCCATTAATGTCTAAACCGTTGGCAACAAAAGTGAGTACCCCTAAGTAGAAATGTCCAAATTGGGGCCAATTAGCCATTTTCCCTCCCTGGTGTCATGTGACTTGTTAGTGTTACAAGGTCTCAGGTGTGAATGGGGAGCAGGTGTGTTAAATTTGGTGTTCGCTCTCACACTCTCTCATACTGGTTACTGGAAGTTCAACATGGCACCTCACGGCAAAGAACTCTCTGAGGATCTGAAAAAAAGAATTGTTGCTCTACATAAGGATGGCCTAGGCTATAAGAAGATTGCCAAGACCCTGAAACTGAGCTGCAGCACGGTGGGCAAGACCATACGGCAGTTTCACAGGACAGGTTCCACTCAGAACAGGCCTCGCCATGGTCAACCAAAGAAGTTGAGTGCATGTGCTCAGCGTCATATCCAGAGGTTGTCTTTGGGAAATATACGTGTGAGTGCTGCCAGCATTGCTGCAGAGGTTGAAGGGTTGAGGGGTCAGCCTGTCAGTACTCAGACAATAAGCCGCACACTGCATCAAATTGGTCTGCATGGCTGTCGCCCCAGAAGGAAGCCTATTCTAAAGATGATGCACAACAAAGCCCGCAATCAGTTTGCTGAAGACAAGCAGACTAAGGACATGGATTACTGGAACCATGTCCTGTGGTCCGATAAGACCATGATAAACTTATTTGGCTCAGATGGTGTCAAGCGTGTGGTGGAAATGAGGTGAGGAGTACAAAGACAAGTGCATCTTGCCTACAGTCAAGCATGGTGGTGGGAGTGTCATGGTCTGGGCCTGCATGAAAGCTGCCGGCACTGGGGAGCTACAGTTCATTGAGGGAACCATGAATGCCAACATGTTCTGTGATATACTAAAGCAGAGCATGATCCCCTCCCTTCGGAGACTGGGCAGCATTCCAACATGATAACGACCCCCAAACACACCTCCAAGACGACCACTGCCTTGCTAAAGAAGCTGAGGGTAAAGGTGATGGACTGACCAAGCATGCCTCCAGACCTAAACCCTATTGAGAATCTATGGGGCATCCTCAAACCGAAGGTGGGGGAGCGCAAGTCTCTAACATCCCCCAGCTCCGTAATGTCATCATGGAGGAGTGGAAGAGGATTCCAGTGGCAACCTGTTAAGCTCTGGTGAACTCCATGCCCAAGAGGGTTAAGGCAGTGCTGAAAAATAATGGTGGCCACACAAAATATTGACACTTGTGGCCCAATTTGGACATTTCCACTTAGGGGTGTACTCACTTTTGTACCGAACGGTTTAGACATTAACGGCTGTGTGTTGAATTATTTTGAGCGGACAGCAAATTTACACTGTTATACAGGCTGCACACTCACTACTTTACATTGTAGCAAAGTGTAATTTCTTCAGTTTTGTTACATGAAAACATATAATAAAATATTTTTTCAAAAATGTGAGGGGTGTACTCACTTTTGTATGATACTGTATGTAGAATAAAAATAACATTGTCCTCTATGATAAGAATATTGGAAAATTCACCCGGTACTATATTGAAAACACATTATTAACACATTATTTAATGTTTTACTTTGTAAATGTAATGTATTTTTGAAAATATACACTTTTCAAATCTGATGACTGCAACACATTCGAAAAAAGTTGGGACAGGGACAATTTTGGACTAATAGCGATGTGACAAGTTGAAATAAGAAGGTGATGTGAAACAGGTGAGGCAATCGTGTAATCATAGTATATAAGGAGCCTCCAAAAAAGACCTAGTTCTTCAAGAGCAAGGATGTGTCAAGGCTTGCCAATCTGAAGAAGACATAACTAAGAGCCTATTGTATACTTAAAACGTTGTCTGTAAGTTTTTGTGCCCTGGGACCCTGCAAAAAGAATAAAGGTCGTTTTTAAGAAATTGGTGGCTGGAAACATTTGTATTTTGGAAGTGCTATTGGGACTTGGCTAGTCTCTTTCCGTGCCTCACTTAAAAGGTGTGCTGTCTTCCCACCTTAGAATTGCCAATCTGCCAACAGATGCGCCAGCGAATAATCCAACACTTTGAGAACAACATTCCCCAAAGACAAACCAGTAGGATTTTGGGCATTTCACCTTCTACAGTGCACAATATAATTAAAAGATTCAAGGAATCCAGTCAAATCTCAGTGCATAAAGGGCAAGGACGAAAACCACTTCTGAATGC
This sequence comes from Bombina bombina, assembly GCF_027579735.1. NCBI lineage: Eukaryota > Metazoa > Chordata > Amphibia > Anura > Bombinatoridae > Bombina > Bombina bombina. The sequence continues at coordinate 368,242,406 of NC_069502.1, forward strand.
GCATAATCTCTGATCCCTCAGACGTCACTGTCTCAAAAACCGTCATGAGTCTGTAATGGATATGCTGACCTGGGCTTGTAAATACTTTGGTAAACCTTTGTCAGTCAACAACATCCACAGATGCAAGTTAAAGTTTTACCATGCAAAGCAGAAGCCATACATCAACACTGTCCAGAAGCGCAGTCGACTTCCCTGGGCTCGGTCTCATCTGAGATGGACAGTAGCACAATGGAATTGTGTTCCACCCATGAACAATTGTTGATATAACATTTGGTATGAAATAAATTGTTATGATTGCCTCTTGCATGTTAGTAATCTGACAAGTATCTATTAAACTGGATTATTTTGCCTGAAATTGTTGCTTGAGGGACACCCCCATTGTCACATATTTTATTTTAACAAAAAGTTTAGATATAAAAAACAACTGATTAACCACAGCTGATCTAACAAATATAGCTATATATTTATTGTACTATTTTTGTTATGGGGAGCTGGCACCCTATAATGAATACAGTATATAGAGGCTCCCACAATATAATTATTAATACCACCTTTTGCATCTTAGATCTTATGTAATTAACAGATCTATCAAAGGTCTATTAGCCTGAATTACCTTTTGTCTGACTTGGGGAGCTAGCCTGACAGGTGGGTCGGCTCCTGATAATGAATACATACAGGGAGTGCAGAATTATTAGGCAAATGAGTATTTTGACCACATCATCCTCTTTATGCATGTTGTCTTACTCCAAGCTGTATAGGCTCGAAAGCCTACTACCAATTAAGCATATTAGGTGATGTGCATCTCTGTAATGAGAAGGGGTGTGGTCTAATGACATCAACACCCTATATCAGGTGTGCATAATTATTAGGCAACTTCCTTTCCTTTGGCAAAATGGGTCAAAAGAAGGACTTGACAGGCTCAGAAAAGTCAAAAATAGTGAGATATCTTGCAGAGGGATGCAGCACTCTTAAAATTGCAAAGCTTCTGAAGCGTGATCATCGAACAATCAAGCGTTTCATTCAAAATAGTCAACAGGGTCGCAAGAAGCATGTGGAAAAACCAAGGCGCAAAATAACTGCCCATGAACTGAGAAAAGTCAAGCATGCAGCTGCCAAGATGCCACTTACCACCAGTTTGGCCATATTTCAGAGCTGCAACATCACTGGAGTGCCCAAAAGCACAAGGTGTGCAATACTCAGAGACATGGCCAAGGTAAGAAAGGCTGAAAGACGACCACCACTGAACAAGCACACAAGCTGAAACGTCAAGACTGGGCCAAGAAATATCTCAAGACTGATTTTTCTAAGGTTTTATGGACTGATGAAATGAGAGTGAGTCTTGATGGGCCAGATGGATGGGCCTGTGGCTGGATTGGTAAAGGGCAGAGAGCTCCAGTCCGACTCAGACGCCAGCAAGGTGAAGGTGGAGTACTGGTTTGGGCTGGTATCATCAAAGATGAGCTTGTGGGGCCTTTTCGGGTTGAGGATGGAGTCAAGCTGAACTCCCAGTCCTACTGCCAGTTTCTGGAAGACACCTTCTTCAAGCAGTGGTACAGGAAGAAGTCTGCATCCTTCAAGAAAAACATGATTTTCATGCAGGACAATGCTTCATCACACGTGTCCAAGTACTCCACAGCGTGGCTGGCAAGAAAGGGTATAAAAGAAGAAAATCTAATGACATGGCCTCCTTGTTCACCTGATCTGAACCCCATTGAGAACCTGTGGTCCATCATCAAATGTGAGATTTACAAGGAGGGAAAACAGTACACCTCTCTGAACAGTGTCTGGGAGGCTGTGGTTGCTGCTGCACGCAATGTTGATGGTGAACAGATCAAAACACTGACAGAATCCATGGATGGCAGGCTTTGAGTGTCCTTGCAAAGAAAGGTGGCTATATTGGTCACTGATTTGTTTTTGTTTTGTTTTTTAATGTCGGAAATGTATATTTGTGAATGTTGAGATGTTATATTGGTTTCACTGTTAAAAATAAATAATTGAAATGGGTATATATTTGTTTTTTGTTAAGTTGCCTAATAATTATGCACAGTAATAGTCACCTGCACACACAGATATCCCCCTAAAATAGCTATAACTAAAAACAAAATAAAAACTACTTCCAAAACTATTCAGCTTTGATATTAATGAGTTTTTTGGGTTCATTGAGAACATGGTTGTTGTTCAATAATAAAATTAATCCTCAAAAATACAACTTGCCTAATAATTCTGCACTCCCTGTAGAGGAACACACAATATGATTATTAATGCCAGCTTTTGTGAGTTAGATAATGTAATAAACACTTGATCTAACCAGATGTGAAAAAAAATAATCTATTATCCTGAATATTTTTTTGTATGAAATGTTTAAGTGGGGGCATAGCACTTACCTGACATAACATTTCTTTCATAGCAAATGTTATATCAACAATTGTTCATGGGTGGAAGGTTGGACAACACTTTATGTTGTAAGATTTATGACACAGGTGTGTCAGGACATGGGTGGCATATCTATTTGTGTGTAATTTTGCGTAATAGTGTATAACTTAAACCTAGCACATGTGTACAGAATATTTTTAATTTTAACTCACTAAGGAAAGTCTGTAGGTTATGAAACGCTAATCACTATTATGTATTTCTTTCATGTAATTGGCAAGAGTCCATGAGCTAGTGACGTATGGGATATACAATCTTACCAGGAGGGGCAAAGTTTCCCAAACCTCAAAATGCCTATAAATACACCCCTCACCACACCCACAATTCAGTTTTACAAACTTTGTCTCCTATGGAGGTGGTGAAGTAAGTTTGTGATAAGATTTCTACGTTGATATGCGCTTCTCAGCATTTTGAAGCCTGATTCCAATCAGAGTACAGTGAATGTCAGAGAGATGTGAAGGGAGTATCACCTATTGAATGGAATGGTTTTCCTCACGGGAGATCAATTTCATAGGTTCTCTGTTATCGGTCGTAGAGATTCATCTCCTATCTCCCTTTTCAGACGATATACTCTCATATTCCATTACCATTATTCAGTACTGGTTTGGCTATCTGCTATATGTGGATGGATGTCTTTTTTTTAAGTATGTTTTCATTACTTAAGACACTCTCAGCTATGGTTTGGCACTTTATGTATTTATATAAAGTTCTAAATATATGTATTGTACTTATATTTACCATGATTCAGGTTTTCAGTATATTTGCAGACTGTCAGTTTCATATCTGGGAAATGCATTTTTTTGGAAAATGTATTTCTTACCTGGGGTATAGTCTTTTTTTAATTGTCTCTCATTTTCAAATTCGCGGGCATTTTTGGCGCGAGATTTTTTGGCGCAAAGTTAAGTTCGATGATGCAAATTCATCATTTCCGGCATCTTAGTTGACGCCGAGTCCTTTCACAAGGTTGCGTCTTCAATGACGTGAGTGTGTCATTTCCGGATGTTGTTAGCGCCAAATTTTTTTTTTCTGTTTGTGTTGTGCGTCATTCTTAGTGCCAAATATTTTCATTATTTAAAGCCCCATTCCTATATGCATCTTGCCTTTTTCTCTATCAGAGGGCTATGCTGTTTGCATTTTTTTCCCCATTCCTAAAACTGACATATAAGGAAATTGATCATTTTATTTTATGTGTTGTTTTTTTTCTCTTACGTTTGCAATATGTCTCAATCTGATCCTGTCTCAGAAATCACTGTTGGAACCCTGCTGCCTGATAACAGTTCTACCAAAGCTAAGTGCATTTGTTGTGGAGGTTATATCTCCAGCTGTGGTTTGTAATAGTTGTCATGATAAACTTTTACATGCAGATAATGTGTCCATCAGTAATAGTACATTGCCTGTTGCTGTTCCTTTAATATCTAATGTACAAGATATACCTGTGAATTTAAAAGAATTTATTGCTGATTCTATTCAGAAGGCTTTGTCTGCCATCCCGCCTTCTAATAAATGTAAAAGGTCTTTTAAAACTTCTCATAAAGTTGATGAAATTTCAAATGACCGACAACATACTGAAGTATCCTTCTCTGATGAGGATCTATCTGGTTCAGAAGATCCTGCCTCAGATATTGACACTGACAAATCTACTTATTTATTTAAAAAAGAGTATATTCGTTCTTTGTTAAAAGAAGTATTAATTACATTGGATATGGAGGAAAGTAGTCCTCTTGATATTAAAACTAGCAAACGTTTAAATTCTGTTTATAAACCTCCTGTAGTTATTCCAGAGGTTTTTCCAGTTCCTGATGCTATTTCTGATATGATTTCTAAGGAATGGAATAGGCCTGGTACTTCTTTTATTCCTTCTTCAAGGTTTAAAAAAATGGTATCCTTTGCCAGCAGTTACTTTAGAATTTTGGGAAAAGATCCCCAAAGTTGATGGGGCTATCTCTACTCTTGCTAAACGTACTACTATTCCTATGGAAGATAGTACTTCTTTTAAAGATCCTTTAGCTAGGAAACTTGAATCTTATCTAAGGAAAGCCTATTTATATTCAGGTCATCTTCTCAGGCCTGCAATTTCATTGGCTGATGTTGCAGCTGCATCAACATTTTGGTTGGAAAATTTAGCGCAACAAGAATTGGATTCTGATTTGTCTAGCATAGTTCGCTTGCTTCAACATGCTAATCATTTTATTTGTGATGCTATTTTTGATATCATCAAAATTGATATTAAATCTATGTCTTTAGCTATTTTAGCTAGAAGAGCTTTGTGGCTTAAATCTTGGAATGCTGACATGACTTCTAAGTCTAGATTGCTATCTCTTTCTTTCCAATGTAATAAATTATTTGGTTCTTAGTTGGATTCGATTATTTCAACTGTCACAGGGGAAAGGGCGTTTTTTTGCCTCAGGATAAAAGACCTAAGGGTAAATCTAAAGCTTCTAACCGTTTTCGTTCCTTTCGACAGAATAAGGAACAGAAACCTAATCCTTCCCCAAAGAAATCTGTTTCCAATTGGAAGCCTTCCTCAAATTGGAATAAATCCAAGCCATTTAAGAGACCAAAGCCAGCCCCCAAATCCGCATGAAGGTTCGGCCCACATTCCAGCTCAGCTGGTAGGGGGCAGATTAAGATTTTTCAAGGATGTTTGGACAAATTCTGTCCAAAATCAATGGATTCTGAGTATTATCTCTCAGGGGTACCGAAAAGGATTCAGAGTAAGACCTCCTGTGAGAAGATATTTTCTGTCACGCATCCCAGCAAATCCAGTAAAGGCTCAGGCTTTCCTGAAATATGTTTCAGACCTGGAGTTTTCAGGGGTAATCATGCCAGTTCCGTTTCAGGAACAGGGTCTGGGGTTTTATTCAAATCTATTCATTGTACCAAAGAAAGAAAATTCATTTAGACCAGTTCTGGATCTAAAAATTTTGAATCGTTATGTAAGAGTGCCAACTTTCAAAATGGTGACTATAAGGACTATTCTGCCTTTTGTTCAGCAAGGGCATTATATGTCCACAATAGACTTACAGGATGCATATCTTCATATTCCGATTCATCCAGATCATTATCAGTTTCTGAGATTCTCTTTTCTAGACAAGCATTACCAATTTGTCGCTCTTCCTTTTGGCCTAGCGACAGCTCCAAGAATCTTTTAAAAGGTACTTGGTGCCCTACTTTCTGTAATCAGAGAGCGGGGTATTACGGTGTTTCCTTATTTGGATGATATCTTGGTACTAGCTCAGTCTTTACATTCTGCCGAATCTCACACAAATCAACTAGTGTTGTTTCTTCGAAAACATGGTTGGAGGATCAATTTACCAAAAAGTTATTTGATTCCTCAGACAAGGGTCACCTTTTTAGGTTTCCAGATAGATTCAGTGTCCATGACTCTGTCTCTAACAGACAAGAGACGTTTAAAATTGGATTCAGCCTGTCGGAACCTTCAGTCTCAGTCATTCCCTTCAGTAGCTATGTGCATGGAAGTTTTAGGTCTCATGACTGCAGCATCGGACGCAATCCCCTTTGCTCGTTTTCATATGAGACCTCTCCAGCTTTGTATGCTGAACCAATGGTGCAGGGATTATACAAGGATATCACAATTAATATCCTTTAATCCCAATGTTCGACTATCTCTGACTTGGTGGTTAGATCACCATCGTATAGTTCTAGGGGCCTCTTTTGTTTGTCCAACCTGGACTGTGATCACAACGGATGTGAGTCTTTCAGGTTGCGGAGCTGTTTGGGGATCTCTGACAGCACAAGGGGTCAATATTTTGGAACTCCGTGCGATTTTCAGGGCTCTTCAGATTTGGCCTCTGTTGCAGAGAGAACCGTTCATTTGTTTTCAGACAGACAATATCACAACTGTGGCATATGTCAATCATCAGGGTGGGACTCACAGTCCCCAAGCTATGAAAGAAGTATCCCGGATACTTGCTTGGGCGGAATCCAGCTCCTGTCTAATTTCTGCGGTTCATATCCCAAGTATAGACATTTGGGAAGCGGATTATCTCAGCCGTCAGACTTTACATCTGGAAGAGTGGTCCCTCCATCCAGATGTGTTTTCTCAGGTTGTTCAGATGTGGGGTCTTTCAGAAATAGATCTGATGGCTTCTCATCTAAACAAGAAACTTCCCAGGTACCTGTCCAGGTCCAGGGATCCTCAGGCGGAAGCAGTGGATGCGTTGACTCTTCGTTGGTGTTATCAACCTGCTTATATTTCCTGCCTTTAGTTCTTCTGCCAAGAGTGATCTCAAAGATCATCATGGAGCAATCATTTGTGTTGCTGGTGGCTCCAGCATGGCCTCACAGGTTTTGGTATGCGGATCTTGTTCGGATGTCAAGTTGTCAACCTTGGCCACTTCCATTAAGACGGGACCTTCTGTCTCAAGGTCCGTTTTTTCATCAGGATCTCAAATCATTAAATTTGAAGGTATGGAAATTGAACGCTTAGTGCTTAGTCATAGAGGTTTCTCTGATTCTGTAATTAATACTATGTTGCAGGCTCGTAAATCTGTTTCTAGAAAGATTTATTATCGAGTTTGGAAGACTTACATTTCATGGTGTTCCTCTCATAAATTCTCTTGGCATTCTTTTAGAATTCCTAGAATTTTACAATTTCTTCAGGATGGTTTGGATAAGGGTTGGTCTGCAAGTTCCTTGAAGGGACAAATCTTTGCTCTTTCTGTTTTATTTCACAGAAAGATTGCTAAGCTTCCTGATATTCACTGTTTTGTTCAGGCTTTGGTTTGTACCAAGCCTGTCATTAAATCAATCTCTCCTCCTTGGAGTCTTAATTTGGTTTTGAAGGCTTTACAGGCTCCTCCATTTGACCCTAGGCATTATTTGGACATTAAACTACTTTCTTGGAAAGTGTTGTTTCTTTTGGCCATCTCTTCTGCTAGAAGAGTTTCTGAATTATCTGCTCTCTCTTGTGAATCTCCTTTTCTGATTTTTCATCAGGATAAGGCAGTTTTGAGGACTTCATTTAAATTCTTACCTAAGGTTGTGAATTCTAACAACATTAATAGAGAAATTGTTGTCCCTTCCTTGTGTCCTAATCCTAAGAATTCTTTAGAGAGATTTTTACATTCTTTGGATGTGGTGAGAGCTCTGAAATATTATGTTGAAACTACTAAAGATTTCAGGAAGACTTCAAGTCTATTTGTTATCTTTTCTGGTCCTAGGAAAGGTCAGGAGGCTTATGCCATTTTCTTGGCATCATGGTTAAAGCTTTTGATTCATCAAGTTTATTTGGAGTCGGGTCAAGCCCCGCCTCAGAGAATTACAGCTCATTCTACTAGATCAGTTTCCACTTTTCCAATGAAGCTTCAGTTGATCAGATATGCAAAGCAGCAACTTGGTCTTCTTTGCATGCATTTACTAAATTCTACCGTTTTGATGTATTTGCTTCTTCGGAGGCAGTTCTTGGTAGAAAAGTTCTTCAGGCAGCTGTTTCAGTTTGATTCTTCTGCTAATGTTTTAAGTTTGCTTTCATTTATGAGAATAAACTTATATTTTGGGTTGTGGATTAATTTTCTTCAGCGAAAAATGGCTGTTTTTTATTTTGTCCCTCCCTCTCTAGTGACTCTTGCGTGGAGTTCCACATCTTGGGTATTGCTATCTCATACGTCACTAGCTTATGGACTCTTGCCAATTACATGAAAGAAAACATAATTTATCTAAGAACTTACCTGATAAATTCATTTCTTTCATATTGGCAAGAGTCCATGAGGCCCACCCTTTTTATGGTGTTTATGATTTTTTTATATAAAGCACAACTATTTCCAAATTTCTTTGTTGATGCTTTGTACTTCTTTCTTTTTCACCCCACTACTTGGCTATTCGTTAAACTGAATTGTGGGTGTGGTAAGGGGTGTATTTATAGGCATTTTGAGGTTTGGGAAAATTTGGCCCTCCTGGTAGAATTGTATATCCCATACGTCACTAGCTCATGGACTCTTGCCAATATGAAAGAAATGAATTTATCAGGTAAGTTCTTACATAAATTATGTTTTTTGTTATGGGGCTGGTACCCCATATTGAATGAATAGAGGCTCCCAAAGTTACATCTAACATTTTAAATATTTGATCTAACAAAGATCTTTTAGCCTGAATGATTTTGATGTGCAGGGGGGTCAGCACCCCTAATTTAATACCTAATATTTGTGTAAGTATCTTAGCCCTAACAAAACCTGACTGATCATACCTGACTAACAAATATACAGGCATACCTCAAAGATATTGGGGGTTCTGTTCCAGACCAAGTGAATATAGCAATAAAGTGAGTCAAACCATTTTATTGTTTTCCAGTGCATATAAAAGTTATAGTTACACGATACTGTGATCTATTAAGTATGCAATAACATTATGACTAAAAAAACAACGTAAATACCTTTATTAAAAAATAATTTATTGTTAAAGACTGCTAACCATCATCTGAGTCATCATCTGAGCGAGTCATAAGCTTTTTTGCAGGTGGTGTGTATATATGTGTATTTATGTGTTTATATTTGTATATATGTTGGAAAAATGGCACATATAGACTTGCTCAACACAGCCACAAAACCTTCAATTTGTAAAAAGCAATATCTGCAAAGCGCAATAAAGCGATGCGCAATAAAACGAGGTATGCCTGTGTATCAAATTATACAACTTTTTGTCCAAATGTTTTTTAAGGGGGGGGGGGTAATGACAGGTTAGCCCCACCACCAAATAATAAATACCACCTATTGCATATGAGATCTAACGTTATATACGACCTATTAGCCTGATTGATTTATTATTTCTGAAATGTTGAGGGGAGTGGGGGGGGGGCAAATTTAATACCTAATATCTCTGTAATTATGTTACATCTAATAAAACAACTTTCTGCAAGATTACAAGTTGCGCGTTAAAACCTTTTTTCACAATTGCAAAAACAAGTTAAGGTTTCTGCGCATTTAGAGTTGCGCAGGTATTACAAGTTGCAAAATAACTTATTCTGCGCATGAATACCACAAATAAACTAACTTGCTTTTTCGCATGTGAGTGCATGTATTCCCCATAGAGATCAATGGAGAAAATAAAGTGGAAATAAAAACTAACAACCGAGAGAGTGAAAACTCCATCGCATTTTCGCATTCCCCATAGAAGTCAATGGAGAGAAAAACAATGTTGAAAAAAAAAAACACCCATCACGCATACAACATTGCATATTCACAGTAACAAATCTAGAATATTTACAGTAAATACATAGTTAAAATCTTTATTAAATATCAATATTGCATACATTTATTTTATCATGTTTTTATCTGGCAAAAGGATATAATGCACTTATATATATATGTTTATATATGTGTACAATTATATTAATGTGTTTATATGTGTATATATGACTGTAAATACATATATACACATATGAATACATTAATATATATGTACACATATATAAACATATATATATATATACATACATAATCATATTTAGACATGAATATGTATGTGTCTCAATGTTAAAAGCCATTTGCCTGCCCAAGATTGCATATCTTTGAGCCCTTAAAACTTTTGTGAGCACTTTTTAAAATAATTTTTATTAGACAGTGTTATTATGAGTGTAACTGTACTTTGTAGTGTATTTTTAAAGTGCTTTGTAAAACTTTTTTGTTTCAGAAAACTGGTAATTACAGCTCTTCGAGTGCGGAAAGGATTTTTCAAGACTTGTAATATCAGGGCATTGGAAATTGCTTGCGAAAAGACCATATCGCGAGCGGAAAAGACATACCGCGCAACTTGTAATCTTGCCCTTTGTTATGAGGGGCTGGTACTCCTTTTGAATACATAAAGGCTCCCACAATATGATTATTAATACATTTTGCATGTTAGATCTAACACAATGAACACTTGATCTGACTTGATGTAACAAAGGTCTATTAGCCTGAATTATATTTTGCCTGAGGTTTTTAAGTGGGATGCCTAGCCTCCTAATTTAATACCTAATATCGCCATAATTATGTCAGATCTAACAAAACAACTGACTGATCATACCAGATCTAACAAATATCTGTTAAACTTAATAATTTTTCATCCAATTTTTTTTATGGGGGGGGGGCAGATGATGAGTTAGACCCCCACAAATTAATTGTTAATACCAGCTTTTGCTTGATAGATCTAACATAATAAACTCTTGACCTAACCATCTATTAGCCCAAATTATTGTTTACATGAAATTTTTAAGTGTGGGGAGGGGGCTAGCCCCCCTAATTTAAAACCTAATATATCTGTAATTATGTTAGATATAACAAAGCAACTGACTGATCATACCTGATCTAAGAGATATTTATCAAATTATAAAACTATTTTATTCAAATATCAAAGTGTTTTATATCCCTTTAATATGTGCTAACTGTAGAGATATCTATGTATGCCTCCATTTGTCCTGCTGAATCTTTTCTAGCCCGTGGCTACTTATTACCACATAACTATGTTGCTGACCATTTGCATGCATAGAGCTTTAGCCTACTCCTTTATCATTAAACTCCAAACATTTTCAAAGCATATTCACTTTGAAAATGAAGTTTATATAATAAAATCACGTTTAAATAATGTCACCACAGCTGCTAAAAACATTATAAATGCTAGTCAAATGAAAGGAGGCACGTGTTTCCATATTTATAAGATCTTTTAACTGCTATAATTTAAGTATTCAAATATTGTATGAACTGTTTTATTATATTCTGATGAATTAATTTGTATGCTGCAGAGTGATAATTCAGCTTTGACAAACTGTAGCTATATTTGGCCCACGTTCCAATCCATAGCATGAGCTGGTTAAAAACATTTCATACACGCCTAGCTAACTTTTGGCTGGAAAATTAAAAAAACAACAAACAAATAAAACCCAGATCATTGAAACAGCATGTTAAAGTTTAAGATACAAGCAGGAGACTAGTTTTACACAGGAGGAATTTATCATCTCCATGTTTAGCCTTACCACCACTGAAAAAAGTGCTTTTAAAATGGGACGTCTGGTCACCCTAGTCTAGGATCTTTTCAAAAAGTATATAAGCATAACCTAACTTACTGGTTTACCTTGTTATGCTATGGTACATCCTATATTATAAAAGACAAGAGTTTGTCTGAAGCCGTCATGCGCAGTTCAGACAAACTCTTGCAGCTGATCGCACGCGCAGGGGGTGAGCAGCGCGAGGACCCGGCAGCAGAGATGATCGCACGCGCAGGGGGTGAAACAACGCAGCGCGAGGACCCGGCAGCAGAGATGATCGCACGCGCAGGGGGTGAAACAACGCAGCGCGAGGACCCGGCAGCAGAGATGATCGCACGCGCAGGGGGTGAAACAACGCAGCGCGAGGACCCGGCAGCAGAGATGATCGCACGCGTAGGGGGTGAAACAACGCAGCCCGGCAAGGAGAGAGAGAGAGAGAGAGAGAGAGAGAGAATGAGAGAGAATGAATAAATATCACACAACACGGCCCGTGTCAACGGGCTTTAGGACTAGTAGGAATCATAATTCATTTTAGTTTTTTTTTTCTAATTTGTGCAGGGTTTATTGCTACCTGTCACAGCCCCACAAGGGGCTGTGCTCTTTACAGGAAGACAAATTAATAACTTTTCATTTGATGTGGTTGCTTAGAGACATCTGCTCTAGCTGCAGTCAGTTTCATGCCTATGTTCAGCTGAGGACTTTTTCTGCAAAATCATGTGCCAGCAAATTCTGTTTTCTTATCTCACTAAAGACAGTGACAATATCGAGAATTTCTAAGTGCTCATTTTGCAAAAAACAAGTAAATGTTTTGCTGTTTTTAATCACAATCGGCTAGATTTAGAGTTTTGCGGCCAAAGGGGTGCGTTAGCTACGCATGTTTTTTTCCCCCCGCACCTTTTAAATAACGCTGCTATTTAGAGTTCTCTGAAGGGCTGCGTTAGGCTCCAAAAAGGGAGCGTACAGGCATATTTACCACCACTTCAACTCTAAATACCAGTGTTGCTTACGGTATCGGCCAGCTGGAAAAGCGTGCTCGTGCACGATTCCCCCATAGGAAAAAATGGGGCAGTTTGAGCTGCAAAAAAACCTAACACCTGCAAAAAAGCAGCGTTAAGCTCCTAACGCAGCCCCATTGTTTCCTATGGGAAACACTTCCTAAGTCTGCACCTAACACCCTAACATGAACCCCGAGTCTAAACACCACTAACCTTACACTTATTAACCCCTAATCTGCCGCCCCCGCTATCGCTGACACCTGCATTTTATTATTAACCCCTAATCTTCCACTCCGGACACCGCCGCAACCTACATTATCCCTATGTACCCCTAATCTGCTGCCCCTAACATCGCCAACACCTACATAATATTTATTAACCCCTAATCTGACCCCCCCAACGTCGCCGCTACCTTACCTACACTTATTAACCCCTAATCTGCCGACCGGACCTCGCCGCCACTATAATAAATGTATTAACCCCTAAACCGCCACACTCCCGCCTAAAAAACCCTATAATAAATAGTATTAACCCCTAATCTGCCCTCCCTAACATCGGCGACACCTAACTTCAAGTATTAACCCCTAATCTGCCGACCGGACCTTGCCGCTACTCTAATAAATGTATTAACCCCTAAAGCTAAGTCTAACCCTAACACTAACACCCCCCTAAGTTAAATATAATTTTTATCTAACAAAATAAATTAAATCTTATTAAATAAATTATTCCTATTTAAAGCTAAATACTTACCTGTAAAATAAATCCTAACCTGTTACAATTAAACCTAACACTACACTATCAATAAATAAATTAACTAAACTACCTACAATTACCTACAATTAAATCAACTAAACTAAATTACAAAAAAAACAAACACTAAATTACAAAAAATAAAAAAAGATTACAAGAATTTTAAACTAATTACACCTACTCTAAGCCCCCTAAAAAAATAACAAAACCCCCCAAAATAAAAAAATGCCCTACCCTATTCTAAAATAAAAAGTTAACAGCTCTATAACCTTACCAGCCCTTAAAAGGGCTTTTTGCGGGGCATGCCAGCTCTTTTGCCTGTAAAAAAAACATACAATACCCCCCCGACATTACAACCCACCACCCACATACCCCTAATCTAACCCAAACCCCCCTTAAAAAAACCTAACACTAAGCCCCTGAAGATCTCCCTACCTTGTATTCACCCAGCCGGGTATCACCGATCCGTCCAGAAGAGGTCCTCCAGAGGGTCCGAAGTCTTCATCCTATCCGTCCAGAAGAGGTCCTCCAGAGGGTCCAATATAATTATTTGTTATATTGTAGCTATATTAGGATTTATTTTACAGGTAAGTATTTAGCTTTAAATAGGAATAATTTATTTAATAAGATTTAATTTATTTTGTTAGATAAAAATTATATTTAATTTAGGGGGGTGTTAGGGTTAGACTTAGCTTTAGGGGTTAATACATTTATTAGAGTAGCGGCGAGGTCCGGTCGGCAGATTAGGGGTTAATACTTGAAGTTAGGTGTCAAAGATGTTAGGGAGGGCAGATTAGGGGTTAATACTATTTATTATAGGGTTTTTGAGGCGGAAGTGCGGCGGTTTAGGGGTTAATACATTTATTATAGTGGCGGCGAGGTCCGGTCGGCAGATTAGCGGTTAATAAGTGTAGGTAAGGTAGCGGCGACGTTGGGGGGTCAGATTAGGGGTTAATAAATATTATGTAGGTGTCAGCGATGTTAGGGGCAGCAGATTAGGGGTACATAGGGATAATGTATGTGGCGGCGGTGTGCGGTTGGCAGATTAGGGGTTATAAAAATTTATTAGAGTGGCGGCGATGTGGGGGGGCCTCGGTTTAGGGGTACATAGGTAGTTTATGGGTATTAGTGTACTTTAGAGCACAGTAGTTAAGAGCTTTATAAACTGGCGTTAGCCCATAAAGCTCTTGACTCCTAACTTTTTTCTGCGGCTGGAGTTTTGTCGTTAGAGTTCTAATGCTCACTTCAGCCAAGACTCTAAATACCAGCATTAGGAAGATCCCATTGAAAAGATAGGATACGCAATTGGCGTAAGGGGATCTGCGGTATGGAAAAGTCGCGGCTGGAAGCTTTCCTGACTGACTCTAAATACCAGCGGGCGGTAAAAAGCAGCGTTAGGACCCCTTAACGCTGCTTTTGACGGCTAACGCAGAACTCTAAATCTAGGCGAATATGTTTCTTTTTTTGTTTACTTTGATTTAACATTTCTTTTTTTTATTAAAGGAGCACTCTTTCATATCCCTTTAAAGAGACTTTTCAGATTACTTCTATTATTAAATTGACTTTGCTTTCTTGGTATCCTCTGTTGAAAGTATACATAAGTAGGCTCAGGAGTAGTAATGCACTACTGGGAGCTAGCTGCTCTTTGGTTACATACATATACCTCTTGCCATTGGCCTATCAGATATGTTCACAATGCAAGTTTTGCAGTTGGATCATAGAAGCCATTAATATAAAGTTCTCTGTTCTGCAAAAATGATCTAAGGAGTCTTATCAGTAATGCAATATCTCTCAAATAAAGTTAGATTTTTACTATACAGGGCTCTGAGGAGACACATACATTACAATATAATGCTAAAAACTCCATGCTGGTGAGTTTTTGATCAGCAGGTATTTAGCCTTAAAGATGGTTTAGTGAATCCTATAACAGAATGACAGAAGTACAGGGTCAGGAGAGAGGTCTATGCTGTAGGTGTGAGTATAGAGCACACTTATATTTTTATCTTCCATAACTGTATCACATCACTAAAATTCCTGATAGTTGTTCATTCTCTATTTCCTGTGGCTGCTCCTCTCTTCTAATTATTACACTGTCCTTCTAGCTCATTAAACACCAAGCAAATGCATTGCTGTCTTCTCTGTAAGCCATACGGGTTAATAGCCTTTCTCTTGATGTTCCTGTTCTGCATTTTTCAATAAATTCATCAGTTATGCAACAGATAAAACTTTAATTACAGCATAAATGTATTTTTTATACAGGCTAATGGAAGGTCATAGTTGGGGCTGCATTTTGTCTGTGCTGCGGCTGTGCTTGCAGGCAGCTTGTATATATAAAGGGAAATCTCAGCAGCGCCCTATCATTTTACTTCACCATTGCATAAAAGACCACTCAATGCAGTAGAATTCCATAATTAACAAGTGCATAATAAAAAGACAAGACAATAATACCTACTCTGAATTTCAAACAAACAGTATATTGTTTTCTGACAAATTTATTTTTTCTCCCATTTTGCTGGTCTAGGGTTACCACCTTTTCATAAAACAAATAATACTGGCCATGGGTGAAGACAGAGCCAAAAAAGTGCGGAGCCACAAGAGCCAGATACACTCAATACTGCATGCCCCTACGATATTGAGCTTCAGGCTCCTGGGTACAGGTACCGGGTGCCATATGCTTCTTTTTCATTGGTCCCCATGATCCCTGGGCTGGGGGGCTGAGAGTGTATACAGGAGCTGGGGTGTGAGACATAGGGGGGTTGGGGTGTGTACAGGGGCTGGGGTGTGAGACTGAGGGGGCCGAGGGAGTGTACAGGGGCTGGGTGAGCCTGAAAAAGGCATTTCATGATGTCACCTACATCTTCCCATTTTCATCTGATATTTATTCTGTTTATTTAATATGGAGAAATGTACAGTACACAGCCAAGCATATATAGAGTACAGAGCTAAAACTGTAGTGAAGATTCACTGAGCAAAACATTCTCAGATTAAACAAATTACTTAGATTTTATACTATCATCCTGAATTCAGTGTTTTTTAACCTCTCATTATTATCTAATAATTAAAAAAAAAAAGCTTCATAGAGGGGGGTTGTATGCTCAGTGAAGTTATGTAGTAACTAGTTGGTTACCTTCCATTGATTGGTCGATGATTTTTTGGGAAGGGTTTCTGGGACCAGAGAAGAACGGTTTTAAGGCAGCCCCCTTAGTTTTGGCCAAAGAGCAAACTCTGGTCCCGGGACAGAGGGTGCCCTGAAATGGAATGCTCCGGAGTGCAGAGATCAGTGGAGCACAAAGAGAAAGTGGTTAGAACCGAGTGAGCACACCTGGTACAAAAAGACTTAACACACCCTGGATATGGTGGTCCAAGACGATCTAACCCGAGCAAACAATAGCGGAGCCTCGAGTCTTGTCTTCCAGGGAACACAGTAAGCACAGCAGAGCGAGTTCACTGGTGATAATCTGGCCGGTATTTACCCTGGTCAATTTGATCCAAGTGCAAAAAAAGTGAACCGGTCAGAGGCATCCTAATTCAACAGGTAGTTTTCTACAGCTGCAAAAAAAACAACAGCTTTTGCATTGCCGATATTTTACTAATGCAGCACCGGCTCCTAATTGCTGATTACCGGTTGTGCCTGTAAAATACTGGCTGGGTGGTAACCCTCTGCCGGCCCCATGTGACAGACATCAGCCAATCACAGACTAGTATACGTATACCCTGTGAGTTTGTGCACATGCTTAGTAGGATCTTGTTCCCTAGAAGGTGTGTATATAAAAAGATTTTGCAAAATTTGATAATGAAAGCAAATAAGGAAATCTGCATGATCTTTCTGAATCATTATTTTGACTTGAGTGTCTGTAAGAATATATAACCATAATGACGCCATTTTGTCTCTAGTAATCCATTTTGTGTAAGCATACCATTTTAAGATGAGTTTATTATAATTCATTATAAGGTAGTTATTATGCTGTGAGAAAAAATATACTGATGTTTTAAGCTGAACACTTTATCTCAATAATTTTTCCGATGGCCTTGTTATGTCTTTTGCGATGCGCCCAGGTATACTTTTATCTAACACTCCTCGCTCACTAAAAATACTCCCTTTTATTCCTTATTTTTAATGAAGTTCTTTGTTCCAAGCATACTGTGTAAGATGGTGTGGCTATGATTACGTCATTGTTTAACCCCATATACTGCAACCATTTTCTATAAAAGTATGTGATGTCTTATAATAAACAGAACAGTGATTAGACTTTACTTGCTGCCTGTCTGATGTTGTTCCCGAGATCTTGCCAAGTAACCTATTCATTTCCAGTAGAAGGTGTAGAATACTGCTAAGTGTAAAGTGATACCTCCAGTTATAAGATAATGCCTAACAATGCTGGTGTCAGAGCGTGGGTTTCACAAAGGGGTAAGTAGCTAAGTGTTTTTATTCTGCTTTTCCCTTTGTAAATCTGAACCCAAAGTCTGGACGGCATTAGTGATATATAAAAGGTTAAAGTCCCTTTATAAGGGGTTAAACTCCCCAGGACAAGTTTGATGCATGGGGTTTGCGTAGGTTTGAGTTCTACCGTAGGTTATAGTGTGAGTTAGTCTCACCTTATTTGTTTGCAAGTTAGAGTCTTGCAATAACAGAAGTTAAAGGCTTTTGTTTTAAGGGTTTTAAAGGGTTAAAGTCCCTTATATAAGCATATAGTATAGTTTAGTTTAAATATCACTGGAGCTGAATGGCCACTTGATGCTTGTTGCTTAATTGCTTATTTCATTGCTAATCTTATTGTGCTGTGAATGTGGGGTCTGTTCAAAGGGCTTAGTGATAAGTGTTATTGCTGTTTGTTGCACACTGTGCTCATGGAAAAAGTTCCTTACTCCCTATACATAATGTTGTAATGTGACATGACAGGATGTATCTTGAAAATAGCTTGGTATGTGAAAACCCTTTCTTTTTGTTTTATGATCTTTGCAGTATCGAAACGGAGATTCTGTGTAATGGAGATTCTGTGTCTTTATGTGTAAGAAGTGTCTGTCCGATGTTTCACTGTGTCTCGTGTTACGCGTAAAAGGTATACTCCCCACTAAATATCTGAGGATTTATTATCCTGTCTAAAAATAATCTGTTCACGTCTTAATTTGCTGGAAAATTGCGATTCTTAGCAAGTTCTGACAATTTTAGATACATTCTAAATTTGGTGGAGAATTCATCTTGACGTGTTACTAATGTCCCTGATATGTTTAAAATAAATGTTTTCCTTAAAGTGCCATAAAACAGGTTGAGATGGGTGCATATTCTAAAAGGGCTAATCAATTAAAAATAGTTTGTATAAAAAATTGTTTAAAAATTGCTGGCAAGTATTTTAAAATAATTTAAAAAAAACAACAAAATGAATGACATAGCTAAACAGCCTGGAGCAGCTAACTCCACCCCTCTTATTAGTGTTTAGACACAGGCATTGTATTTTAACTGAGTTCACAGCTTCTAGGCATGTTCCAACAGATAATTCCTATTCACTTTTGCATTTTACCAAAAGAACAATAAACATAGACACAGCCATAAAAGGAATTGTGTGAGGGGAGTATAGAGCTTTACAATTCAGAAACTAAAAAGAAAGGGTAATGGCAAGGCACTGCAGTATAAATTTGCAGGTAAAGTAATTAAAGTACATATTATTATTTTTGTCTCTATCCCAACTTGTTTTATGTCCCTTTAAAGAGATAGAACGTTAATAAAATGTGTTTCCTGTGTCATTAAAAGTTTGATGTATTTTATAATTGCTTATGAATAAATGTTGGCAGTGAATTCAATGAGGCCTAGTTATCAACGTGTCAACTTACCTGCCTTCGCCGGCCAAATACGCCCGCCTAAGCTCTCCTACCATCGCCGCCGCGGACCAGCAAAATTTCGCCTAAGTTATCAATAAAGCTGTCAAAAAGCCGCGCACCAAGTACGGGGCGATGAGCAGCGGACTGTGAGAGTTATCACTCATCCGATCTCGCTGCTCTTCGGCTTTTTGACAGCTTTATTGCTAGCCTGTCACTAAACACCCACACTAACTACACTGTTCTACCCCCTATACCGGCGCCCCCAGAGCCCCCCAACTCAATAAAGTTATTAACCCCTAAACCGCCGCTCCTAGACCCCACCGCAATTCTTATAAATGTATTAACCCCTAAAACGCCGCTCCCGGACACCGCCGCCACCTACATTATACCTAGTAACCCTATCCTGCCCCCCCTATACCGTCGCCTCCTATAATAAAGTTATTAACCCCTATCCTGCTGATCCTGGACCTCGCCGCAGCTAAATAAATAGTTTAACCCCTAAACCGCTGCTCCCGGACCCTGCAGCAACCTATATTAAACTTATTAACCCCTAATCTGCCCCCCTTACACCGTCACCACCTATAATAAATTTATTAACCCCTATCCTGCCCCCCTACACCGCCGCCACTGTAATAAAATTATTAACCTCTAAACCTAAGTCTAACCCTAACCCTAACACCCCCCAACTTAAATATTAATTAAATAAATCTAAATAATATTTATATTATTAACTAAATTAATCGTATTTAAAACTAAATACTTACCTTTAAAATAAACCCTAATATAGATACAATATAAATAATAATTATATTGTAGCTATCTTAGGATTTATTTTTATTTTACAGGTAACTTTCAATTTATTTTAACTAGGTACAATAGCTATTAAATAGTTATTAACTATTTAATAGCTTACCTAGCTAAAATAAAGAGAAATTTACCTGTAAAATAAATCCTAACCTAAGTTACAATTACACCTAACACTACACTATACTTTAATAAATTATTTCTATTTAAAACTAAAACTTACCTGTAAAATAAACCCTAAGATAGCTACAATGTAATTAATAATTACATTGTAGCTATTTTAGGATTTATATTTATTTTACAGGTAACTTTGTATTTATTTTAGCTAGTTAGAATAGTTATTAAATAGTTATTAACTATTTAATAACTACCTAGCTAAAAGAAATACAAAATTACCTGTAAAATAAATCCTAACCTAAGTTACAATTAAACCTAACACTACACTATCATTAAATTAATTAAATAAATTACCTACAAATAACTACAATTAAATACAATTAAATAAACTAACTAAAGTACAAAAAAATAAAAAAAGCTGTTACAAAAAATCAGTTTTAAGATAATATTACACCTAAAGATAATTACACCTAATCTAAGCCCCCTAATAAAATAACAAAGCCCCCCAAAATAAAAAAATGCCCTACCCTATTCAACATTAAAAAAGTTCAAAGCTCTTTTACCTTACCATCCCTTAAAAGGGCCTTTTGTGGGGCATGCCCCAAAGAAAACTGCTCTTTTGCCTGTAAAAGAAAAATACAACCCCCCCAACATTAAAACCCACCACCCACATACCCTAATCTAACCCAAACCCCCCTTAAAAAAACCTAACACTACCCCCCTGAAGATCATCCTACCTTGAGTTGTCTTCAGCCAGCCGACCCACCGATGGAACCGAAGAGGAGATCCGGAGCGGCAGAAGTGATCCTCCAAGGGGCACTGAAGAAGTCTTCCATCCGATGAAGTCATCATCCAGGCGGCGCTGAAGAAGTCTTCCATCCGGCGATGTCATCTTCCAAGCGGCGCTGAAGAAGTCTTCCATCCGGTGATGTCATCTTCCAAGCGGGGTCTTCAATCTTCTTTCTTCAGGATCCATCTTTATCCCGCCGACGCGGAACATCCTTCTTCCCCGACAGACTAACGACGAATGAAGGCTCCTTTAAGGGACGTCATCCAAGATGGCGTCCCTTCAATTCCGATTGGCTGATAGGATTCTATCAGCCAATCGGAATTAAGGTAAGAAAAATCTGATTGGCTGATTGAATCAGCCAATCAGATTGAGCTCACATTCTATTGGCTGATCGGAACAGCCAATAGAATGCGAGCTCAATCTGATTGGCTGATTGGATCAGCCAATCGGATTGAACTTCAATCTGATTGGCTGATTCAATCAGATTTTTCCTACCTTAATTCCGATTGGCTGATAGATGGAATTGAAGGGACGCCATCTTGGATGACGTCCCTTAAAGGAGCCTTCATTCGTCGTTATCCGTCGGGGAAGAATGATGTTCCGCGTCGGCGGGATGAAGATGGATCCTGAAGAAAGAAGATTGAAGACCCTGCTTGGAAGATGACATCGCCCGGATGGAAGACTTCTTCAGCGCCGCTTGGAAGATGACATCGCCCGGATGGAAGACTTTTTTGTAACTTAGCTTTTTTTTATTTTTTGTACTTTAGTTATTTTATGTAATTGTATTTAATTGTAGTTATTTGTATTTAATTTATTTAATTAATGTAATGATAGTGTAGTGTTATGTTTAATTGTAACTTAGGTTAGGATTTATTTTACAGGTAATTTTGTATTTCTTTTAGCTAGGTAGTTATTAAATAGTTAATAACTATTTAATACCTATTCTACCTAGTTAAAATAAATACAAAGTTACCTGTAAAATAAATATAAATTCTAAAATAGCTACAATGTAATTATTAATTACATTGTAGCTATCTTAGGGTTTATTTTACAGGTAAGTATTTAGTTTTAAATAGAAATAATTTATTAAAGTATAGTGTAGTGTTAGGTGTAATTGTAACTTAGGTTAGTTTTTATTTTACAGGTAAATTTCTCTTAATTTTAGCTAGGTAAGCTATTAAATAGTTAATAACTATTTAATAGCTATTGTACCTAGTTAAAATAAATTGAAATTTGCCTGTAAAATAAATATAAATCCTAAGATAGCTACAATATAATTATAATTTATGTTGTAGCTATATTAGGGTTTATTTTAAAGGTAAGTATTTAGTTTTAAATAGGAGTAATTTAGTTAATAGAAATATTATTTAGATTTTATTTAATTAATATTTAAATTGGGGAGTGTTAGGGTTAGGTTAGACTTAGGTTTAGGGTTAATAGATATATTATAGTTGTGGCGGGTCAGGGAGCGGCGGTTTAGGGGTTAATACAATATTATCATTGCGGCGGGGTTAACATATTTATTATAGCTTGCGGTGGGCTCCGGGAGCGGCGGTTTAGGGGTTAATCATTTTATTAGAGTGGCGGTGGGCTCCGGGAGCGGCGGTTTAGGGGGTAATAACTTTATTTAGTTTTGGCAGTGTAGGGGGGCAGATTAGGGGTGTTTAGACTCGGGTACATGTTAGGGTGTTAGGTGTAACAGCTCCCATAGGAATCAATGGGATGTCTGGCAGCAGCGAACATGAACTTTTGCTATGGTCAGACTCCCATTGATTCCTATGGGATCCGCCGCCTCCAGGGAAAAGTGCCGAGCGTACCTGCTAGTTTTTTGATAACTAGCAAAAGTAGTCAGATTGTGCCGCACTTGTGTGCGGAACATCTGGAGTGACGTAAGAATCGATCTGTGTCGGACTGAGTCCGGCGGATCAAAGCTTACGTCACTAAATTCTACTTTTGCCGGTCTCTAGCCTTTGATAACTAAGGCGAATCAGCCTCGCCACAAATACGCTGCAGAATTCCAGCGTATTTGAGGTTGACGGCTTGATAACTACCCCCATTGAGTAAAATATTTACGGTATGCAAGTTGAGATGAGTGTGTATTTCTTACAATCGCTGCAAAAGCGGATCTTGGTGCTTCTTTTTTTATTATCTGTGTTTTCTGACTGGTAATTAATGTAACTGTGTGTGTATCAGTGTTTCTTAGCTAAGAAATCTGACGCTGTAATGATTTGCTTGAAGTGTTATTGCTGTAACATGTTTTTAAATTCATGTAATAATAAAAATGTGTACAATGCTTAATTCTGTGTGCCAATAATAGGATTGATGAAAGATTGATGTGTCTAAGGCATATAAATATATTGGTTTTGCAAGTGAACTAAATAAGGAATTTGTAAGTGCGGTGATGTGCGTGATTTTAGGTCTGGTAAATAAGAGAGTTTTTCTGGCAAGTGATTAATAGGTTGATTTAAGTATGTCCAAGATTTATGCAAGGAGTTTGTGAAAAAGTAAAAAAGAAAAGACTATACATGTATGTTATTAAATGTATCTAAAGTATTTGGGTCTGTTTCTTTTGCAAGTAGAGTAATTCAGTAGAGTTTTAATATAAACTGGTAACATATTACTGTGTAATATTATTTATGCTGTGATGCTCTCATTTAAATATATGCAGTTTATGATACAGTAAAGAAGTAGAATTTTAATGGTATATAATACAAGTTTCCTAATCATGGCTAGGTTATATATGTAATATACATATTATAAATGATCAGCCCTTAAAGGGACAATACACTGTAAAGTTGTATGTGTGTTGATGTATTTTCAATGATTTGTTACACTAGCTGTATAGTATCAAATTTAGGAGAAATTGCATTTGCAGGTTTATTTGTATATATGAGGTATCTGCTTTGGAGCTTTTAATCCACAGCCTATTACAATGGGTTGAGTTTCAGGTATTTTCATATCTCATTATCCTTATCTCATATTTGTTTGGAAAACTGGAGCTCAGTACTTAGACAGAACAATGTAAAATTATAATTGTATTACTTAAATATCCTGTACACCACTGAGAGTGTAAATTCTTCTTCTGGCTGTGTTTACTTAGGCTATTCAATAGATGAGACTCCAGTATACAAACTTTTACAATAAGTGGGTATACAACAGGCTAAATTAGTTATTTCAAATGCCTAATTAGGGGTAAGGAGCTACTTGTAAACAATTAAATACACTCCATCCGGTAAATGGATCATTGGGAACAATTTAAAGGGGAGAAATTTGGGGTAAACTGCCCTTTTAATCTATTAGTGTAAATTATAATTATCTTTTCAGAAATGTAATTTTGTTGTATACAATTGTTATATTTAGTCATAGAGCTGCAACAATATTGAATATCAAATTGTATAAAAAAACAACAGAAAATAATTGTGTATTTATTACAATCCTGATTATATTAAAGTATAGCATAGCATGTAAAGGCTACGTGGCTGGTTACTGCCGCCAATAGACTGGGTTCTAAAGCTTTTCCCAAATTATTTGTGACAAACATGATTCTTTAACAGTGGGTTTTCACTGTGCATACAAGCAGAAACCATAGAGCAGTAGCAATGCCATTATTTTCTGACCTTTGCCAGAATATAGTATTGTGTGTTCTCTTTGTCAATTTATGGTTAGGGATTATTTGTAAAGGTGCAACTAGAGTTTATTGTTTTCTAAAATGATTGCATTATTAGCATGATTTCATAGTATTGTGCAGGTAAAATTTACAAAACCATAGCTAAAGGTTGTTAGGATTTTAAATATATTGCAGTGTTTTGTTAGAATGTGGTATTTTTCAATGCTGTGTTTCAGTGAGTGTAAGTATATGTGCTTGATTCAGGTTGATTGTGTTTGCTAAAAGTTTGTCCGGCTGTTTATGTTTTGTTTTGCGTAGTGGACAGTTGTTTTTAAATTATTTTTAGAGAATGTGTGTGGAAGGGTGCTGTATAAATGGAATATTGAAGTGTATTTGATTTTGCATGATTTTAAGGATACTACATCTTTTAGGAGTGCATGGATTGTATTTTAGTTTGCTGTCATATTGTGTTTGCGTGACACATAGGGTGTCACGCAAACAAAGGGGGGAGTATTGATGAGTATCTTTATTTATGTGATTTGGTTGATTGTTTTTAAGTAAGAAAATGAATCTAAAATATTTAGACAAGTTGTTAACAAAATATTTGTATTTGCAGGATGAGATCATAAAGCTGTATACATAAAAAAAACACTAACTAAATGATTTTGAGTTTTTCATATTTAGGTAAATCTGTACAGATAAAATTCCATAGTGCACCCTACAAAAGATTGAATGCAAGTAAACCTTTTAAATAAATAGATGTCTGGTGCCTAGGTAAAGTAAAGAAAAGGAAGATAAAAAAAACCTGTGTCAAGTTTGTTTAACCATCAAACTGCAGTAAAAGTTGCTGAACTATCTTTTGGATCCATTCTTTGCATTGCAAGCTGGTATCAGCCCCATAACTGGACTCTGGGTAAGCTATGACTGTTTCCTATGATATGTATCTTCCGAACATACAGGGAGTGCAGAAGTATTAGGCAAATGAGTATTTTGACCACATCATCCTCTTTATGCATGCTGTCTTACTCCAAGCTGTATAGGCTCGAAAGCCTACTAGAAATTAAGCATATTAGGTGATGTGCATCTCTGAAATGAGAAGGGGTGTGGTCTAATGACATCAACACCCTATATCAGGTGTGCATAATTATTAGGCAACTTCCTTTCCTTTGGCAAAATGGGTCAAAAGAAGGACTTGACAGGCTCAGAAAAGTCAAAATAGTGAGATATCTTGCAGAGGGATGCAGCACTCTTAAAATTGCAAAGCTTCTGAAGCGTGATCATCGAACAATCAAGCGTTTCATTCAAAATAGTCAACAGGTCGCAAGAAGCGTGTGGAAAAACCAAGGCGCAAAATAACTGCCCATGAACTGAGAAAAGTCAAGCGTGCAGCTGCCAAGATGCCACTTGCCACCAGTTTGGCCATATTTCAGAGCTGCAACATCACTGGAGTGCCCAAAAGCACAAGGTGTGCAATACTCAGAGACATGGCCAAGGTAAGAAAGGCTGAAAGACGACCACCACTGAACAAGACACACAAGCTGAAACGTCAAGACTGGGCCAAGAAATATCTCAAGACTGATTTTTCTAAGGTTTTATGGACTGATGAAATGAGAGTGAGTCTTGATGGCCAGATGGATGGGCCCGTGGCTGGATTGGTAAAGGGCAGAGAGCTCCAGTCCGACTCAGACGCCAGCAAGGTGGAGGTGGAGTACTGGTTTGGGCTGGTATCATCAAAGATGAGCTTGTGGGGCCTTTTCGGGTTGAGGATGGAGTCAAGCTGAACTCCCAGTCCTACTGCCAGTTTCTGGAAGACACCTTCTTCAAGCAGTGGTACAGGAAGAAGTCTGCATCCTTCAAGAAAAACATGATTTTCATGCAGGACAATGCTCCATCACACGCGTCCAAGTACTCCACAGCGTGGCTGGCAAGAAAGGGTATAAAAGAAGAAAATCTAATGACATGGCCTCCTTGTTCACCTGATCTGAACCCCATTGAGAACCTGTGGTCCATCATCAAATGTGAGATTTACAAGGAGGGAAAACAGTACACCTCTCTGAACAGTGTCTGGGAGGCTGTGGTTGCTGCTGCACGCAATGTTGATGGTGAACAGATCAAAACACTGACAGAATCCATGGATGGCAGGCTTTTGAGTGTCCTTGCAAAGAAAGGTGGCTATATTGGTCACTGATTTGTTTTTGTTTTGTTTTTGAATGTCAGAAATGTATATTTGTGAATGTTGAGATGTTATATTGGTTTCACTGGTAAAAATAAATAATTGAAATGGGTATATATTTGTTTTTTGTTAAGTTGCCTAATAATTATGCACAGTAATAGTCACCTGCACACACAGATATCCCCCTAAAATAGCTATAACTAAAAACAAACTAAAAACTACTTCCAGAACTATTCAGCTTTAATATTAATGAGTTTTTTGTGTTCATTGAGAACATGGTTGTTGTTCAATAATAAAATTAATCCTCAAAAATACAACTTGCCTAATAATTCTGCACTCTCTGTAAAGATTATCCTTCTCTGGACTGTGCCTTGACTGTTGGAGTTAAGGACCTGTTGCGTTGTTACAGAGTCATCCACAGCTAAATTAGGGGAGTATTGTTTTAACTTGCTTACTCCTATTGCTTGTTTTGTATTTTCTTGTAATTGTGTTATTTTTATTGATCATATTAATTATAAGAAGTCATATAGCTTTGTCTGCAGAAAAGTATGCCTTATTTGTATTAGTATACATTGTAGTTTATGTACTTAAACAAAGTAACCTTCCAAATAAGTGTAACTCTAAACCTTATAGTATTGTAACCTATTGTATGGCCCACTGAGTATAGAGAATATGTTTGCACCTTTATAGTTTAAAGAAAATGCTCCGATATCTCAGAATATTCTAGACCCTTCACCATTATAGAACACAGAAGGTTCTCTCATGTTTCTATACCGCCCCTTAATATTTAAGCGAAGATGGGATATATGTGTCCTACAGTGGAGAAAGGTATGAGAATAGGAAGTTTTTGTAGGAATTTCCCATCGCAATCATTCCTTAGTGTATAATCAAACTACTCAAAATAAAAGAGTGAGGACACGTCTCAGCTAGACATTTATATCAATTATACAGAGAAATATGTTTTGGGAATAGTATAATTATAATGATATTGATGGTATATTCTCCACTTACAATGGCTCTTATTGGATCTGTGTTATGAAAGCAAATGTATTTTTCCCTTTATTAACTGGTATGGTATCTCCTATTTGAGTTTTGCAATTCCAGATGTTTGTCATAGAAAGAAATTATCTTAAAGATGTGTTTACCTTTAAAAACATTGTGTAGTTTTAATAATGTTATGATTGTATTCTTTCCTCATACAGGAGTGTGAGAGAATTTAGGTTGCATAAAATAATTATTAAATTAGTAGTGTTTATATTAGATGAGACTTATAAACATTACATATAGTAGCTTTGCAGAATAAAACAACAGTAGGATATTTTGTTTAGTAGTTCAAAGAGAAAGTGTGAAGAAATTAATTTTAAAGAAAATGTTTTGATTGACTGTTTTTATTTTTAATTTTTGTTGCAGTGCAGGCCTTAGCACAAGTTACTTAGAATAGCCATACAGCTTCTTGATGAAGTCTAGCAGTTTTTACTTGCTTAGTATTCATGTTTAAAGGGACATTCAACACTGCCCACAACATTAATCTATGTTGAAAAACTAAAAATAAAGATCCAGCTGCACCGTGCCCCCTTTCTCTTACTTCCTGCCTTCACTGTTGAATCCTCTACGATCACTTCCAAATTGGTGTCCTAACATGGCTTCCTAACTCCGCCCACCGTGACGTATTCACCTTCTTTTTCAAACCAGCAGCCAATGATAGCCCATTCCTCAGACTGCAATCCAAGCGCGTTCACGGCCGTTAGCGCATGCGCGATACACTAGGAACACTAAAAGCGGAACCATAATAAGCCAATTTGTTTCCGTTCCGCTTATATTACGCATAGTACTCTGAAACAAATTGGCTTATTATGGTTCCGCTTTTAGTGTTCCTAGTGTATTGCGCATGCGCTAACAACCGTGAACGCGCTTTGCATTGAAGTAGGAGAGATGGGATATTACTGGCAGCTAGTTTGAAGAAGAAGCTCTATACGTCACGGTGGGGGGAGTTATTAGGACAACAATTTGGAAGTGATCGTAGAGGATTCAACAGTGAAGGCAGGAAGTAAGAGAAAGGGGGCACGTTGCAGCTTGATCTCTATTTTTAGTTTTTCAACATAGATTAATGTTGTGGGCAGTGTTGAATGTCCCTTTAAGGTATTATTTAAATTGTACAGGGAGTGCAGAATTATTAGGCAAGTTGTATTTTTGAGGATTAATTTTATTATTGAACAACAACCATGTTCTCAATGAACCCAAAAAACTCATTAATATCAAAGCTGAATAGTTTTGGAAGTAGTTTTTAGTTTGTTTTTAGTTATAGCTATTTTAGGGGGATATCTGTGTGTGCAGGTGACTATTACTGTGCATAATTATTAGGCAACTTAACAAAAAACAAATATATACCCATTTCAATTATTTATTTTTACCAGTGAAACCAATATAACATCTCAACATTCACAAATATACATTTCTGACATTCAAAAACAAAACAAAAACAAATCAGTGACCAATATAGCCACCTTTCTTTGCAAGGACACTCAAAAGCCTGCCATCCATGGATTCTGTCAGTGTTTTGATCTGTTCACCATCAACATTGCGTGCAGCAGCAACCACAGCCTCCCAGACACTGTTCAGAGAGGTGTACTGCTTTCCCTCCTTGTAAATCTCACATTTGATGATGGACCACAGGTTCTCAATGGGGTTCAGATCAGGTGAACAAGGAGGCCATGTCATTAGATTTTATTCTTTTATACCCTTTTTTGCCAGCCACGCTGTGGAGTACTTGGACGCGTGTGATGGAGCATTGTCCTGCATGAAAATCATGTTTTTCTTGAAGGATGCAGACTTCTTCCTGTACCACTGCTTGAAGAAGGTGTCTTCCAGAAACTGGCAGTAGGACTGGGAGTTCAGCTTGACTCCATCCTCAACCCGAAAAGGCCCCACAAGCTCATCTTTGATGATACCAGCCCAAACCAGTACTCCACCTCCACCTTGCTGGCGTCTGAGTCGGACTGGAGCTCTCTGCCCTTTACCAATCCAGCCACGGGCCCATCCATCTGGCCCATCAAGACTCACTCTCATTTCATCAGTCCATAAAACCTTAGAAAAATCAGTCTTGAGATATTTCTTGGCCCAGTCTTGACGTTTCAGCTTGTGTGTCTTGTTCAGTGGTGGTCGTCTTTCAGCCTTTCTTACCTTGGCCATGTCTCTAAGTATTGCACACCTTGTGCTTTTGGGCACTCCAGTGATGTTGCAGCTCTGAAATATGGCCAAACTGGTGGCAAGTTGCATCTTGGCAGCTGCACGCTTGACTTTTCTCAGTTCATGGGCAGTTATTTTGCGCCTTGGTTTTTCCACAAGCTTCTTGCGACCCTGTTGACTATTTTGAATGAAACGCTTGATTGTTCGATGATCACGCTTCAGAAGCTTTGCAATTTTAAGAGTGCTGCATCCCTCTGCAAGATATCTCACTATTTTTGACTTTTCTGAGCCTGTCAAGTCCTTCTTTTGACCCATTTTGCCAAAGGAAAGGAAGTTGCCTAATAATTATGCACACCTGATATAGGGTGTTGATGTCATTAGACCACACCCCTTCTCATTACAGAGATGCACATCACCTAATATGCTTAATTGGTAGTAGGCTTTCGAGCCTATACAGCTTGGAGTAAGACAACATGCATAAAGAGGATGATGTGGTCAAAATACTCATTTGCCTAATAATTCTGCACTCCCTGTATAAAGTACCAATGAGTTATTCTCTGTAAAAGTATAATAAATGTATTTAACTTGTATTATATATCCACAATGTTTTCCTGGTTTTAAATGACATAAGATAAGTTAAGCTATTAAAGGAAAGTTTTGTTGAGCATAACTGTGATTGTATCAGGGTACATGCTCATCTTGTGCTGTTTTGTTTCCTTCTTAGACCCCTTCTGACTCGAGTGTCTGTTTCTATGAGGATCCACTTGTTCCCCTTGTCTACCCCATGAACAAACCATTGTACTTCCAGCATGTATCTGCAGAGTGACACTTTCTCCTATGCAAAGCACCCCTACTGCAAATGGACTATGGTATTGAAGCAGAGTGTCTAAGGGAGGAGCTCTAAGAGGACAAAGACTGTTCTTAAAGTGATCAGAGGCCACCCAGAGATACTTGTGCTGTTCTCATGTTAAGCTTCACTGTGGAGAGTGTACAGAGCAAGGAAATGTTGATGCTATTTGGGGATGCAAGCTATGCAGGTTGAGAAATATAGATGCAGTTTTGTTTGGGGGTAGATAGGGGGCTGGTTGGGTCTTTGTGCAGATAGACCAGTAGTTTGGGGATGCTGGGAGGTAGACAGAGAGTATTGGAGAGCCGTACTCATGTGCAGTGACATATTGTGCCCTATTGGCCTATTCAGCATTTTATTATAGTTAACTATTATAGCAGTAAATGTTTTCATAGTATGTTATTCTGTTAGAATAAAAGGGTGGAACGTAAGAATATATAACCATAATGACACCATTTAATCTCTAGTAATAATCAATTTTGTGTAAGCATACCATTTTAAGATGAGTTTATTATAGATCATTATTAGGTAGTAATTATGCTGTGAGAAAAAAAATATGCTGATGTTTTAAGCTGAACACAATGGGGCCTATCTATCAAGCTCTGTATGGAGCTTGACGCCCCCGTGTTTCTGGCGAGCCTGCAGGCTCGCCAGAAACAGCAGTTATGAAGCAGTGGTCTAAAGACTGCTGCTCCATAACCCTGTCTGCCTGCTCTGACAGACATTGCCACAAATCAACCTGATCAAGTACGATCAGGTTGATTGACAACCCCCTGCTGGTGGCCGATTGGCGGCGAATCTGCAGGGGGCGGCGTTGCACCAGCAGCTCACAAAAGCTGCTGGTGCAATGCTGAATACGGAGAGCGTATTGCTCTCTGCATTCAGCGAGGTCTGTCGGACCTGATCCGCACTGTCAGACCAGGTCAGACAGACCGTTGTTAAATAGGCCTCTTTATCTCAATAATTTGTCCAATGGCCTTGTTATGTCTTTGGCAATGCGCTCAGCTATACTTTTATCTAACACTCCTCGCTCCCTAAAAATACTCCCTTTTATTCCTTATTTTAAATGAAGTTCTTTGTTCCAAGCATACTGTGTAAGATGGTGTGGCTATGATTACATCATATACTTTAACCATTGTCTATAATATTTTATGATGCCTTGTAATAAACAGAACAATGAGTAGACTTTACTTACTGCCTGTCTGATTGTTGTTTCTGAGATCTTGCCAAGTACCCATTCAGTTCCAGGTGAAGGTGTAGAATACTGCTAAGTGTAAAGTGATACCCCCGGTTATAATATAACGCCTAACAGTGTCTCTTTAAATCTTTTTGTGGTTTAATGCATGCACACATTTTCTATACACAGTTTATACCTTTTGGTTTACATAATTATTAGTGTTTTTATGCTGCAAAAAGGCAAATTATTTGAGCACATAAAAAAAATGAATATTACTGATCAATGTGAATATAAAAGAATATTTGTTCTTATTTTTTACAATTATTGTGTGCAGTTTCCCTATTAGTATAACTGCACCATAGGATATCCAATTATAAAATACCAAGCTCTGTGTAACCATGAGGTTCTTCTGGAAACATTCTGCTGATCTGCAAGTACTTTAATTCTTTGCTCTTGCTTACACCTATGTCTTAACAGCAACCAAGATCCATAACTATTTTTTTTTTACAATGAAAATCAAGAGCATTTTTCCTCAACTTAAATCAGTTTCCCTGATACTGAACTCTGCATATGAAGTTTAAAACCATTTAATAAAAATGAGGCAGCTGAAATAGAAAGAGGAGATTAGGTAAGTAATCTTTTATATTCCTTTTTAAAGAACCTAATTTCCTGGGACATTAGAGAAAAATATGTTCCTGCTTAGAGTGGATGAGTATTTATCATGAATAAACATGTGTTGAGATTTCAACTATTTCAATGTCTAAACCTAAGGAACAGATTTTGACTCATGAGAGAAATTTCCAGATCAATATAATCTTGTTTTGAAAGGTCAAGCTTAGGGGCTGCTCGGCTTCTTTTATTTTGATTTATTTACAACAGGTATTACGTATTCTGAGATAGTGTTTTCCATTTTCTGTTACACATTTCAGTAGGATCAGATATAAAGGTTACAGGTTTTTATTTCCAGGAATTCCTCCAAGGCATCTTTATATGAATGATAAAAAGAAGAATATAAAAGATGGAAATATGATGAACACAAAGGCAGCTGCATTAAACAATGTTTTGCTCCATAAGAGGTAGAAATAATTTGTAGACATAACAATATATGAAAAAACTGCCATGTGGGGGGTAGAAATAAAATTAACAAAGGCTGAGATATTGCCTCTCTAGAGGGTTACAATAACAAGACATGATACAACAATTTTTAACAGGGTAGATGTTCCAGGAGGAGTTGATCAAATGAACTGTGATATTAATAAACTAGAGGACTGGTCAAATAAATGGGATCTGAAATTTAATATTACCAAGAGCAAAATTATGCATATAGGATCCAAAAACCCAAAGGCCAATTATAGTCTCAATGGTACATTATTGACTGTAATTAAAGAAGAAAGGGATTTGGGAATTATTATTTCAGATGATTTAAAATTTGGTACACAATGCCGCAGTGCAGCCAGCAAGGTCAGTCAAATGCTTGGTTGCATTGAAGAGGTTTTAGTAGCAGAAATAGCAAGGTTCTTATGCCACTTTACAGATCATTAGTTAGACCAAATCTGGAATACTGTGTACAGTTCTGGAGAAAATATCTTCAGAAAGATATAAATAAACTAGAAGCTGTCCAAAGGAGGGATACTAAAATGGTACATGGTCTAAAATATAAAACGAGAAAATAAATGTGTTCAGAGCGCCTCAAATGGGCTAGGTGTATTACAATGTGTAGAGTGTGTGTTTAGAAATATTTTAATTGTAAATCTAGTACTTTACACAAAAATAAAACATGCCACAGTGGGTACAGTGGTAATAAATGACAATAAAAACAATAAGATGTGGATCCACTCTTGTACAAATTAAATATTGAATATATCTATATAAAAACACTGAATATAAAATGATACAGAGGCAATAATAATGGTAGCCCCAATAAAAATATGAGAAAGTTAAATTTCCAAACAATGTCTGAAAGAAAACAATCCAATGTGTGGATTAAAAAAATAAATCAAATGAATGGATTGCTGATATCGACTAGGAGGAGGATACTGTAAGAGATATTATGTACCAGTGTTGGTGGTGATAATGTGTATAAAAAGGGAGTGAAAAATTATCCTTAGTGATTGCAAATATAAAGAAAACAGACAGTGTCAACTTGCTTATTCAAAAGTGAAAAGAATTATGTAAAAAATGAAAAAATTACAAATGAAAAAATGCTGCTCAAAAATGAAAAAGTCAGTGATAAAAAAAGGAAAAAAAGAGAACAAAGTCAGTGATTGTAATCCAAGAAACAAAATCCTAAAAAAGGCTAAATGTGAAGATCCAAATAAAAGTCAAAAGTTAATAATGTGTAGAAAAGGAAACCTTATTTTCCTAGAGTCTGTCTGAGGTTCCTAAAGGTGAGAATAAAGTCAATGGTCTTTTAGGTCAAACCCAATTAATGGGCTAGTGTTCCTATTCCTGATGATGAGAGCCTTTGGTGGTTGGGAGAAACTCCAATCCAAAAAAAATATTTTTTTCCTTTTAAATCATAAATTAAGCCTAAAAGCAAATAAAAACAACAATAGTGTAGATGGTACTAAAAACTTATATAAAATCAGAATAGTGCTTAAAAGCTGTGGTCAACACGTTTTGGCCTCCTCTAGGCCTTTCTCAAGCCTTGAATTTGTATAAAAAATCTTCATTTATACCCCCTACCAGTAATTCAGGTGTGGAAACCTTTAAAAAAAAATTGTTCAACAGGATGTTATCACTTTAATAAAAAAAATGAATCTTAATTCATACACAAAACATCATAATCTAACCAGAGAGGAACATGAGGCTATATTATCTTTGAAAAATAATAAGGATATCACTATAAAACATGCTGATAAAGGCGGGGCAATAGTGGTATTAGACACTAAATATTACATTCAGGAAATTTTACAGCAACTCTCAGATGGGGGGGTATACGAAATATTAGATCATAATCCCCTTTTAGAGATACAAAGCGAGCTAAAGGTAATCTTGGATAGAGCATTAGAATGTAATATAATTTCAAAACAAATTTATGATTTTCTTTTTAAAAAACATTCAATAACACCTGTTTTTTACACATTGCCAAAAGTCCACAAGAATATGTCCTTTCCACCAGGGCGACCCATTGTGGCTTGCACAGAATCTGTATTTTCTAATGTATCAATTTTCTTGGATAAAATCCTCTTTCCCATGATTAAACAGCAGAAATCTTTCATTAAAGATAGAAATTATTTTTTAGTAAAATTAGAAGAGGTTGAAATAGAAGAAACATGGCTTATTTTTTTCTTTAGATGTGGTAAATCTATATACCTCTATCCCTCATGAGGCTGGTCTGGCTACTATAAAAAGTTTCTTGAATATTGGCAAAGTATATGACCCATTACAGGTGGACTTCATTGATGACATGTTAAGACTTGTATTATATTGCGATTATTTTTTGTTTCAAAACACATACTATATGCAAAAAAGAGGTACAGCTATGGGCTCCAATGTAGCCCCCTCATATGCCAATTAGTTTATGAGTGGCTTTTAGAACAAATTTGTTATAATAATAATTATAATAATTTTATTATTTAAACCCCACTTCCTATATGCCTCTTGCCTTTTTTATGCTCAGAGGGCTATGCTGTTTGCATTTATTTCCCATTCCTGAAACTGCCATATAAGGAAATTGATAACTTTGCTTTATATGTTGTTTTTTTCTCTTACATTTGCAAGATGTCTCAATCTGATCCTGTCTCAGAAACCACTGTTGGAACCCTGCTGCCTGATAGCAGTTCTACCAAAGCTAAGTGTATCTGTTGTAAGTTAGCAGAGATTATATCTCTAGCTGTAGAATGTAACAGTTGTCATGATAAGCTTTTACATGCAGAGAATGTATCCATCAGTACTAGTACAATGCCTGTTGTTCCTTCAACAACTAATGTACATGATACCCCTGTGAATATAAAAGATTGTATTGCTGATGCGATTCTGCTATTCTGCATTCTAATAAACGTGACCGACAACATAATGAATTATCCTTCTCTGATGAGGATCTATCTGATTCAGAAGATCCTACCTCAGATATTGACATGACAAATCTACTTATCTCTTTAAGATGGAGTATATTCGTTCCTTGTTAAAAGAGGTGTTGATTACTTTGGATATTGAGGAAACAAGTCCTCTTGTTACTAAAACTAGTAAACGTTTAAATTCTGTTTATAAACCTCCTGTGGATACTCCAGATGTTTTTCCAGTTCCTTATGCTATTTCTGATATGATTTCAAAGGAATGCAATAGGCCTGGTACTTCTTTTATTCATTCTTCTAGGTTTTAAAAGTTGTATCTTTTGCCAGCAGTTAGATTGGAGTTTTAGGAAAAAATTCCCAAAGTTGACTGGGCTATTTCTACTCTTGCCAAACATACTACTATTCCTATGGAAGATAGTACTTCTTTTAAGGACCCTTTAGATAGGAAACTTGAATATTATTTAAGGAAAGCTTATTTATTTTCTGGCTACATTATTAGGCCTGCTATATCCATGGCTGATGTTGCAGCTGCATCAACTTTTTGGTTGGAAAGTTTAGCGCAACAGGAAACAGATCCTAATTTGTCTAGCATTGTTCGCTTGCTTCAACATGCTAATTATTTTATCTGTGATGCTATTTTTGATATCATCAAAATTCATGTTAAATCTATGTCTTTAGCTATTCTAGCTAGAAGAGCTTTGTGGCTCAAATATTGGAATGCTGACATGGTATCTAAGTCTAGATTACTATCTCTTTCTTTCCAAGGTAACAATTTATTTGGTTCTCAGTTGGATTCAATTATTTCAACTGTCACTGGGGGGAAGGGAGTTTTTTTACCTCAGGATAAAAGATCTAAGGGTAAATCTAAAGCTTCTAATAGTTTTCGATCTTTTCGACAGAATAAGGAACAGAAAGCCAATCCTTCCCCCAAAGAATCTGGTTCCAATTGGAAACCTTCTTTAAATTGGAATAAATCCAAGCCTTTTTTTTTTTAAATTGAATATTTTATTGAGGTCAAAAGTTACAAGAACAACAGGGTAATGTTCACACAACCAACAAGATATTGATGGACAAAATTTTCACAGTATAGAGTATTGTGGCTAAAAAATTACATCGGAAAACATACAATCTGATAACATCACTGCAACAATCGGCCTCAACATTTTTTGATAATACTGTGGGAGCTGGTGGGGGGCAGATTACATTTTTTTCCAGAACATTTGGGCAGATTCTGTCCAAAATCAATGGATTCAGAGTATTGTCTCTCAAAGGTATCGAAATAGGATTCAGAGTAAGACCTCTTGTGAGAAGATTTTTTCTCTCACACATTCTAGCAAATCCAGTGAAGGCTCAGGCTTTTCTGAAGTGTGTTTCAGATTGCTTTCAGGGGTAATCTTACCAGTTCCGTTTCAGGAACAGGGTCTGGGGTTTAATTCAAATCTATTCATTGTCCCAAAGAAAGAAAATTCATTCAGGCCAGTTCTGTATCTGAAAATTTTGAATCGTTTTGTAAGAGTGCCAACTTTCAAAATGGTGACTATAAGGACTATTCTGCCTTTTGTTCAGCAAGGTCATTATATGTCCACGATAGACTTACAGGATGCATATCTTCATATTCCGATTCATCCAGACCACTATCGGTTTCTGAGATTCTCTTTTCTAGACAAGCATTACCAATTTGTCGCTCTTCCATTTGGCCTAGCGACAGCTCCAAGAATTTTTTCAAAGGTTCTCGGTGCCCTACTCTCTGTAATCAGAAAACAGGGTATTGCAGTGTTTCCTTATTTAGACAATATCTTGGTACTAGCTCAGTCTTTACATTCAACTAGTGTTGTTTCTTCAAAGACATGGTTGGAGGATCAATTTACCAAAAAGTTCCTTGATTCCTCAGACAAGGGTCACCTTTTTAGGTGTCCAGATAAATTCAGTATCCATGACTCTGTCTCTAACAGACAAGAGACAAATAAAATTGGTTTCAGCTTGTTGAAACCTTCAGTCTCAATCATTCCCTTCAGTGGCTATGTGCATGGAAGTTCTAGGTCTCATGACTGCAGCATCAGACGCGATCCCCTTTGCTCATTTTCATATGAGACCTCTTCAGCTTTGTATGCTGAATGAATGGTGCAGGGATTATACAAGGATATCACAATTAATATCCTTAAATCCCAATGTTCGACTCTCTCTGACTTGGTGGTTAGATCACCATCGTATAGTTCAAGGGGCCTCTTTTTTTTCATCCAACCTGGACTGTGATCACAACAGATGCAAGTCTTTCAGGTTGGGGAGCTGTTTGGGGATCTCTGACAGCACAAGGGGTTTAGAAATCTCAAGAGGCGAGGTTACCAATCAATATTTTAAAACTCTGTGCTATTTTCAGGGCTCTTCAGGTTTGGCCTCTGTTGAAGAGAGAACCATTCATTTGTTTTCAGACAGACAATATCACAACTGTGGAATATGTCAATCATCAGGGTGGGACTCACAGTTCCCTAGCTATGAAAGAAGTATCTTGGATACTTTCTTGGGCGGAATCCAGCTCTTGTCTAATTTCTGCGGTACATATCCCAGGTGTAGACAATTGGGAAGAAGATTATCTCAGCCATCAGACTTTACATCCGGGGGAGTGGTCTCTCCATCCAGATGTGTTTTTTCAGATTGTTCAGATGTGGGGTCTTCCAGAAATAGATCTGATGGCTTCTCATCTAAACAAGAAACTTCCCCGGTACTTATCCAGGTCCAGGGATCCTCAGGTGAAGTCGGTGGATACGTTAGCAGTTCCTTGGTTTTACCAACCTGCTTATATCTTCCCACCTCTAGTTCTTCTTCCAAGAGTGATCTCCAAGATCATCATGGAACAATCGTTTGTGTTTCTGGTAGCACCAGCATGGCCTCACAGGTTCTGATACAAACAAACAGGTGACGCTCCAAGCAACCTCCGTTTCTCGCAATGCTGAACCGGAAGTGAAACCGGCAGTGAAGGTGATCCAATGTTCCATGGAAACGGAGTGCCGTGGCCGTGGCGAAACCAAGCCACTATGAGAAGTCAGCAAGTAAAATAGGAAGGCAGGCACTACAAAAAGGCATCCGGTAAAAGAATAGATACTTTAATGAAAAAATGATTAAAAAGTCAAAAACAGCAACAGACGCTGTAGGCACATAAACACCAAAGGCAGGAGGACAAACTGACACAAATGTCTGATTAGTTTTGCGCCCCCTGACGGCGCTTATTCATAGACATATGGTATGTGTTCGGCGAATTCTATAAAAAGAGGAAGCTAACATTTGATTGGTTAATGAATGCATTACACATTGACAAGAAACAGCTGTTTCTGTATAACAAAACCTCTAAGAAAAAACCTAAATTGCATACACAGTAAAACTTTAAAAACAAAACGAACCTAAGTTATACAATATGTTACTAAATGCCATATCAAACATAGACCATATTTAAATATTAATTAGTTATTAAGAATGGAATTAGGACATAACTAGAGTTTATACCAAAAAAATATATGAGAATGCTATTATTAAACACCAAAAAAATTATATAAAGACCAAAAAATAAAAATAATAATGGTAATGATAATGTGGACCTAAATAGAAACTAAACACAATATTAGTAAGAGACAATGAATGTATGAATACACAGATGAATGAGACACAGAGGATGCAAATAAACAAAATATAAATGTATATGTCATTCTAGGTGTCAATAAAAAAATTGATATCACACTCACGATTCATGCCAGATGGGGAGCGTGTTTGTAATTTAAGTATCCA